>NW_005841851.1:3741448-3753366 GCF_000455745.1 Alligator sinensis | reverse complement strand
GCTACTGCCTCAGCAGGTGGGCCTCCAGCTCCCAGGTGCCTTACAGGCCCTGTCCTATGGCTACTCAGCTGTCTCTTCAGTAGTAGGGTCCCAGATTTTGGAGGCCGTCTCAGCATCCCAATTGTTGGAGAAAATTGAAGCAAAAATCCTGGATTGGCATGAACCTATGTGCACATGTCCTGACTCAGGAGCTGGGCACGTGTAGGTTTGTGCCAATCTGGGACTTTTGCTTCAGTTTTCTCCAGGGAGCCCAGCCAGTGGGCTGCTCCCTGGTCTGGACTCAGCTGGATTGCAAGCGGAGTAGCTTGCGCAGCAGAGAGGGGGGGGCAGGGGTGCACTGCACTGCGCTGCACTGCCCAGTCCTGGTCCTGGGAGCCACAGAGTCAGGTGTCAGGTGCAAGAGTGTGTGTGCTGCTCTGCCTGGCCCCGCTCCTGGAAGCCATGGGGCGGGGGAATGTGTGCACACATGCGCTGGTGCCCCCAGTGTCCTCCTTCCTGGATTTCCCTCAAATTACTATGGTCTCCATATTCAGTAGGCACTTGCAGCATTTTAGCTCCCTGGGTGCCTACTCTTCTGCAGCTACCATGTACTCCGGTGCCTGTATTTGCCTGCTGACATTCCTTCTGCACTTTCTCTCTTAAAGTAACAGGTGCTTCTGGCTCCCTGTTACAGCCACTTCAAACTATACACTTCATCTAACAGAAGCAGAATGGACTAATGCCATTCAAGGCATAACAACTGCAGCCTGCTATAGTAACAACAACGATTTTTCACAATGAATAACTAATAATGGGTGGCTTTTATGGTGCCTGGGTAAAATGCCAATTGGATACAGTAAAAACTTCACATCCTTTAATCCAGTCCCTACTGGCTTCCATGAAAAAACGAGAAAAAATTGCTTGCAAATGATCAATCTCTCTCTCATGTATACACCTTCATCTCAGATATCAACTCCTTCTGTCAGAAGAGAAGGAAATAAAGACAATTTCATTTAACCAATGCATGGACAAAAATGAAAATGTCTCATTCAGAAGAAGTTGAAATTAATTATATTATAGAATCAAAGACACCCATGTCTAAAAGTGAAAGATCAGATGATAAATTGGGCTCTTCTTAAAATTTGTTAAATCTCCAGAAAGAAAGAAATCTGAAAAAAAGAAGACCTCCCCAAAAGATAGGGCCATATGTTGAGTCATTTGTAGATGAGCCAGACTTCAGTAAGAAAGACATACTAAAATACCGGGAACTCCAAAAAAGTGTCATGCCTGAACTGTATCAATTAACAAAAATTGTAACGGCAGTTCCAGCAAGACAAGTGAGTGCTGAAAGAACATTTTCAGGCCTCAAATTTATTCTTTCAGCAGAGGTGCAATATGACAAAACTGATATTAGAAGATGTTATTTTAGTTCATTCAAACAAATTGTTCATTAAAAAGTAATTGTTTTGACAACACAAAAACCCTGCCAAAGTCACATAAAGTTGAAGTCAAGAATAGTAGTAGTAGTAGCAGTAGGCATGGCTGTCGGAATTAGGCTGAGTGAGACACCAGTCAAGTTCAAAAAGAACATTAATTGTATACATTTTAAATAAATATTAGAATTGTTTTTAATTTGGTTTCAAAAGATTATTTCTTATTCTGAAATTAGTAAATTACATCTATGCTGTGTGAAAAATAAATTGGATTTGAATCAGCTCAAACCACAAATCTCTTTTTTTCAGTGGCTTGAATTGGAACTGAACCCAAACTTGAACTGAACCCAAATAAATACTGGTTCAATTCCTTGCTTTTCAGCAAAAATCTGAGAACTGCTGAAAACAAAAAATGCTCAGGTTTTAGCCAAACACCTTCAGCCAAACTCCTTCAGTGACTGGTGTCCAAAGAGGGGTTGAACATTTTCAAGTAAAGGAGGCACGTTCTGCAATATTTTTCTAAAGTCAAACCCTGTTTTATATCAGAAAGAAGATTTGGTGGGAAATTTTAGACCAGCCCTAAGTGGCAGCTCCCTCACTTAGCATAGGGCTAAATAATACCTCAGGGAATCTGTCTGCAATACATCACAGTCACTCTCAGGCTGAGCTTCCTGCCCAAGTTATTTTTTGCTAAGTAACTGAAAATTGGACGGAAGACAGCTTTGTGATTTGTACATTAGAGTCAGGGTGGCCAGGTTTACAACAGAACTTTAAGAACAGCAATCTGTTCGAAAATTATAGGTACTGCCATTCAGGAAAGGAAGATGGAAACATCTGAGCAGCAGTGGAGCAGCAAACAAGTACAGGCAACCCCCGCTTAGTGCTCTTAATTGGGTCCCGAAAAAACGAGCGTTAAGTGAAACCGGAAGTATCTGATGACCCAAGATGGCGACCGCAATTGTTTTTAATGACTCAAGATGGTGACCACGAGCATTATAATGAAACTCAATGAGCGTTAAATGAAATCAGGAATCAATTTAAAATGAGTGTTATGGCAAAATAGCACTAAGTGAAACAGCATTAAGTGGGGGTTGCCTATATAAAAAATTTGTTGGTTATAATTTATCGCTTCACGTTCACCCTTGAACATATCAGCTTGAGGTCACTGTTCCTGGTGACAGCAACAGACACCATATTGCCCCATATCAGCCCTAATTTGGAAAAGACCATCAACTCTTAAAGTTCAAATTTGCAAATTAATCACAGGATTAAATATCATCTTCCCCATGTCAGTGATGTGCTGAACAAGTCTGATACAAATACTCAAAACACAACCAAGACCAGAGAAGGGGCAGGGTTGCAAATTCTGGCCTGGTTTGTATCATTTTAGAACGTTTTGAGGCTGTTCCTGATCATGTGGCCTAAAAACTGGATTTTCAATTATGTTCCTCCTTGGCTCATGCAGATCACTTTTGAAAACCCACCTTGCACAATTAGTAATTGTAGTATAAAGTGCTTTCTAGAAACATGGAAAGCATGAAAGAGCATGCATGCACAGGGACTACATGCTGGAGGGACACAAAAATCCAAGTAGCTCTTCTCTTAAGGGATTTCCCTTATATTCTTTCTTGAGTTTTGGACTGTTCTTCCAGATCTCCTAAAAATTTCCAAAAGGAGATGAAGAGGAGAAAAAGAAATGGATAAAAATGTATGAAAAGAGGCTAGGAAGACAGATCAAAAAGGGAAGAAGAGACAAGATGAAAGACAAAAGATATTAGTCTATCAGGTTCTTAGATTTGAATCTTCCGAGCTGAGATGTGAAAGCCATGGATTGGATTAAAAGCCCCAGCTAAGCCTTTCTCTGCCCATGTCTCGTTTTGCTATTCAGAACAGGGGTAGAGTAGGGATAGCGATTCTGCGATTTGAGCAGGGCTACAGCTATTCAGTCAGCCTCTAATTCCACGTCCCTCTTAGTTCATAAAATGCAAAAGGAGGTTCTAGACCAGTGATTCTCAACCAGGATGCCATGGCACCCTGGGGCACCTTGAAATCCTTTTCAAGGATGCCACAGTTTTAGATATGAAAACATGATTCACAAGATAAACCAAAAGTTTTCAAATAGGAATCCATAGTGTCAAAAACATTCTGCCCTATTGTGGTTTTGCTGAGTTATCTGAAACAGAAAAATAGCTTTATTATTTTTCTGTAGCCAAAAAAGAAAGCGAAAACAAATCCCTGGTATTTTCCAAGGGGTGCCTCTCATCTATTGGGGGGTGCCTCAAGTCTATCAAGAGGTGCCCCAAGTCTAACAAGGTTGAGAACCACTGTTATAGACAGTCAAGGGAATAGAGAATCAAATGTAGATTAGGGAAGCAGAGATACAATAGGAAGGGGAAGGGCAACAGATGCTTAGATGGACAACATATTTTAGGAACTGTACACACATTTAAAAAAATAATTTGCTGCCAATTATCCTGTAATTAGTAGAAGCACATTTCAGCTGTGGTGTAATTTTGCACATTTCCATGTTTAAATAAATCTCTACAGCACTGGTCAGAAACTCTTCTCCCTAAGCTTCTTTCTCCTGTTCTTCCATTTTCTTTTTCCTTTGTGAGTGTTTGAAACTAGTTACTATGTGAATGAAGAGCTCAAATTCCTTGTCTTTAATTTCATACATAAATTAGACAAAACAAGAAGCCATTACAAGGTGATATGAGATTCATTTTGCTAATATTTTACTTCACTAAATCTGGGCTTCAGGGCACAATTAGAATGTTTCAATAAAACTACCAAGTCTGGCACGTATTAACACTATCACATCATGCTGCTTCTATCCAATACAAAACCTTGCCAAACTGTAAGAATCCTTTGACAACCCTCAGCTTGATTTATCACTCAGCCACTGGAACTGCCCTACGAACTGAAAATATAATAATTCTCAAATCATACCGAGCAAAAAATAACATTCACAGCACACCAGCTACTGTTGAGCAACTGAGCAATTCTAAACATTTCTTGCAAAATAGATGATCAACTAATTCATCAAACTTTCCCATACAAACTTGCCAACATGCAGCTACATACAGAAGAGACCAGTAAAGTTAAAACGCTGCAGCAAAATAAATTATTATTACATATAAAATTATTTTATGTAACCGCATACTGGATACAAGCCAAAACTGTAATACAAGTAACATATTAGGTTTTTATTTAGTGGAGATAAAATTGGTTCTAAAACATTAGTTAATAACAGTTAGGACTTATATGGCATTTTTCATCCTTAGATTGCAAATTACTTTACAATTACAAATCTATCAGCTTTCCCATTCAATACATTCAAAAACATGAGCTAGCCCCTTCCCCCAAAACATGAAGGCGACTCTAAAATGGCAATTGGTGGTTCTTTATCTTGACATTTTTGAGTCTCTAGAGATCACATTTTAAAGTTTTCCTCCATATCCATGACAGGCAACAACTTTTTTTTTTTCTGTTAATGAAAAAATTAGATATTCATATATTCTAGTGATGCCAGGACATGGAGTTTTAGGGGGGAAATGCCAAATACTATAGGTGTTTTGATAAAACTATCCACACTTTATCAGTGTGGAAACTGAGGCTATGTTTCTGCTGCAATCCATTCCTGTAGACCTGTGCAGGCAATTAGCTAATGTTGGTACTGCCAGCAGCACAGCCACATTACCAGAGGTCAGCAAGGGCTAACATCCCAAATATTTACACAGATTCTTAGGTGGGTTTTGGAGCCCACACAGACCTCGTACTATTCTAGCACCTGAGCTAGCTAATTTAATGCCAGCTTAGATATATCCACAATAGTTTAAAGATACATATGCTGACACAGTTTTAAGTTAGGTCAGGTATATCTGACTGAGCTGAAATCACAGCAAAGACTGCAGTGTAGACGCACTCTGAGTTGCAGAAAGCATGATACAACAAGTGTCGCACAGCAGGGCTGTGCAAAGCTTCAGGTGCTGATTTGATTTGGAGGAGATCTGGCCTGATTTGGTGGCTAAATCTCCGAATCCGAATTGAATCAGGGGACCAATTAAAAGGTCTAAACTGATTCGAAGCTCTCCGAATCGATTTGGAAAAGATTCAGAGAGTGTCAGCGATTCGGGCAGTCCCCACCCGCTGCTGCAGGAAGCTGGACCCGGACTCCATGCCCGTAAGTAGGGGGCAAGGGTGGGGGGCTGGAGGAGGGAGGAGGGGACCCCTGCCAAGCCCCATCCCCTGCCTATTCCCCCAGCCACTCTGAGTGCCTCCGGACCCCCACCTGCTCTCCCAGCCCCCACCCCCATGGCTGTCCTGCCTGCCCAGCTCCTGGTTGTTTAAGAAAAAACCCCCACTCACTGGGCGGGGGGGGGCAATCCCTGCTACCCCCCCATGCCACATGGGGGGCTCTGCCATGAGCCCCCCAACCCCTCTGCTCTCCCAGTCTCCCCGCCCCCCTCCCCACAGCTGCCCCGCTCGCCCCAGCTCTGGTCCTTTAAAAAAACCAAAAACAAAAGCCCCAAGCTCACCAGCTCCTGCAGCACCCTCGGGGCTTCTAGGGGGTCATGAAGAGTCCCCTCATGTGGTGTGGGGCAGTCGGGGGCAGCAGGGATCACCTCCCGCCTGGCAGTATCCGGTAAGTGCCAGCTTTTTTTTTTTCAAAGAGCCGGGAGCTGGGGCAGCCAGGGCAGCCATTGAGAGCAGGTGGGGGATGGGGCCTGCGTGATTCAGCTGATTCTGCAGCAGCCAAATCTCCGAATCAGATTCAGCTGAATCTGCCCCGAATCAGCCAAATCTGAATCTGAGGACGCTAGCTGCTATCACACAGCAAATTAGGGGCAGGGTAAGGGCTAGAATCAGATGAATTCCAACCCCATTCCTGATCTACCAGACCAGGCTACCCCAACAGGACTATAATGCGCCACTCATGCTCATACTGAGTAGCTCCTTACTCTCTGAGCAGCACCATTAAAACCAATTATATCATTCCTAAAATAATGTATTGCTTAGTATATAAGAAAGAACATCAGAATCTGATCCATCTGGGATGCCAGGTGTCAATGTGTTAGACTGGGCTGATGAAAAACTGGGTTTTCTGCCACAGATATCCTTTGTGACTCTTGATGAGTCACTTACGTTCAGCTGCTCAAAGGTATTTATCTAGGCACCTTGCTCCCGTCAAAATCTGGTGGAAGTGTTAGTGGACTAGAATTAAGGGAACCTGATTATAAACAATCCTCTGCTGGTGATTTATGGTGTAATGCTGGGTGTATCATCCTTTCTGCAACATAGGATACATGTACACTGCAGTCTTTGCTGTAGATATTAAAGACTGAGGTGCTCACACACAATGGTGATGGAGGCCACCTACCATCAGTATAGTCTCACATTTAACACCCATTTTTTTCAGTCTAAATGCTTCTCACACTAGACAGGTTTGTAGCACTTATTTTTATGCATGTGTCACCATATAGAAACAATGAATATTGTATCTGTATCAATTACTCTATTTGTACAAGGTATTACAATAATTGCAGAGCAGTGTCACCATGTTAATATTTAAAAGCGAAAATGGATTCAAGTTAATATTAGGTATTTTTTAAATGGCTCACAAGAACAACCTTTCCTTAAATTAATCGTCAGACCCACAGCAGGGAAAATGTGCAGTCATGGGAAAATCAGCTGAGGATTTGGCTAAATATTTCTTAACTGAATTTAGTGTTTGTGAGTGACCAGACCAATAACCCTGGACACTCAACTCCTGTTTGATTCATCAGGGATAGAAGAACCCATCAATATGCCTGAGTCAAGATCCAAAGAGGCCACCTCTAGCAAAAAGCAGCAAGGATTAGCATCCACAACCCATTCATTCTTATCCATCCTGCCAGGAATGACTACCAATAAACACAGGAATTAACCCCAATTATGGATTGCGGTTTAGAAGTTTTCTACATCCAGAATTGCACCCAAATCCCCTATTTATTTCAAATGAGGCACCAAACATCTACCACATTGTCCTGGCTTGTGGTTAGTGGCAAGTGGTAGGAACTGGCTCCTGAACTACAGAACGTATATAATCCTGGCCCATTTTCTGAGTGCCTATAAATTAGTTCAAAGGCCATAATTTTCTAATTAACTTATTAGCACCTTAGGATAGGATTTTCAAAAGCACTTACATGATTTAGGAGCACAAGCCCCTAACAGTGAAAGCAACTTTAAATTACTTGAGTGATTCTGAAAATCCCACCCTACTTCAAAGCTACTTTTCTAAATAAGGGGTCTGATATTCAGAGATGCCAAAAACCTGCAACTGTTGCTGATTTTGATGGAATTTGTGTGTGTTCAGCACCTTGGAAAATAAAATGACTTTGTTGAGCTACCTGAGTATGGGACAACCCTGTTTGAAAGCATTGCCTAGAATATGTGCATATATTATCACTTCTAATGATCAGTGTTTTTAAATGAAAATATTTTTCCCTAGGTCTTTTTCCTCCCCCTTTTTTTTTTCTTTTTTTCTTATTTTATTTTACAAGCTAAAAGGCTTTGATCTGCTGTATGACAGAAAGGGGAAGAGCTTAGCCGCCTGAAGAAGTAAGTAATAAGTGCAAGGTTGTCACAACTACGTCCAGGGCCCCCGCTGCACTACTCCAGCCTGAATGCCACATGGCTGCAGTGATTAATGAACAAAGCTGTGGACCTCCAGCTGGGAAGCAAGGATGAGCACACCAGCTGCTTCCAGCCCAACAGACCCCACACAGAGTCTCTCCGTGTAGCCTGCCCACCCCTTGCCTGAAGCAGGAACTTTGGTAACCTTGACAGGGAGCCTGCTAAGAGTTTGAACCTGTCCATTATGCAGCTCTTCTCGTGACGTTCCAGAGGAGGAGGAGGATGTATGTAGCTACGAGTTCAGAGTAAATGTTTTTGATTCACTTTTGAAAGACAGCATGAGGTTGGGGTGTAGGGCACAGCTGAGCAGTAACAAACCACAGTAACAGCCAACACTGTGCATTCAGCAGGGAAGAAGAGCTGGAACAAAGGAACACCACTCACAACATTTTCAACTAGCTGGGGGAGGTATCCAACCCTTGACCACAGCCAAGCAGGGCCTGCCTTGTAGCACCCCAGGAATTCTCCTTCTCCTTTCTTTATCAGCTTTTCCCTGAACAATGGTGCAAGAAAAGCAAACAGGAGGAAGAGTTAATCCACTGTGCTGTGATACCTGGCACTACCTCTGCTCCGTGTCATACACTTTATTCTTTTATGCTGGGGAAGCTACACTGCTGACCTCCTGAGCGATGAAATGCAGTCACAACTCTCCAGTGACCCGTTGCAGTCAGTGTATTACATTTTTAGCTGGAGTTGTGTGACTGATGTCCTCTAACATGGCTCTCAGAGAGATGCTAGTACTACCTTCTATGGGCCACGGGCAGTACTCAGCAAGTAATATGCTTCTGGCATAACCACACTTTGCTCTCCCTGCCAACCTGAACCATAGTGGTAGCAGCCTTTATGCAAAGGTTTTCATTTCTAGTGGCTGTGAACAATGTCAGAGAGACTCCTGGGCACTGTACTAACTGCGAGGCACAGGGAGAGGCTACTGAGTTGCTGGGTATTTTGGAAGGAAAGGACCAGGCTGTGGAAGGGTGAAATCCTGACTTCAGTGAAGTCAATGAGTCGTGCCACTCTCACTGGGAGGAAGGATGTTTTGGTGCTAGAGATATCTGGACTCAGCTCCCTGTTATGCAACAGACTTTCCATGAAGCCAAATTCTTAGGCTCCCACACTGCAACGATGGCAGAATCTGGACACCAAATGGGCAATACCTAAAATCCTTGCTTAACTGCTGAGCAGGGATCCTGTTTTTTTCTGATATAAAGAAATCCAAAATTTAACTTGCACACCCCCCCCCCCCCCCCCCCCCCATCCAAATTTTGGATTTTGTTTTTTTTTTTAATCAAAAAAAACCCAGGCTGCTGAGTATGTAAGTGCTGTGGATCAGGCATCAGGGTTTATCTACACTACAAAGCCTCTGATGGTCTAGCAGTCAGCATAGTGCCCTACTGTAGATGCAGCATATGTTAACAAACAGGAGTCTCCTTTCAGTGTAGCTTCACCACCGCTTTGACTAAGCCCTCTTCGGTTGCCATTGCTAAGTCCATACCAGGGGTTTTGCTGGGACAGCCACATCTGTTAGGGGATGTGATCTTTTCACATCTCGAGCCAACACAACTGTACCAGCAAAACTTTATCATACAGACCAGGCCTTAGACTCTCTGTGTGCCTCCGTTCCCCCTCCCCACCAGCATGTGGAAAGGGCAATGTAACAACGTGGCCAGGCAGTCAGGGAGGCTGCTACAGGTAGAGGTAGGGACAACTTCTGGTTGCCGCTGCTGCTGTGATTACAATCACACAGCTGTGGCAAAAACAGTTTTTCACTCCACCCCCTCGGCACCTGGGGCTGTTGCCCTTGCTACCCTGCCCTTGTTATACTACTGGTAAATACAATCCAACTGTGAGTGAGACATGCATGCTATGCTAAGGGGAGTAATATATGTACTGAAGATAGCCAATGTAGAAATCTATCTACTTAACAGGCAGCTTAAAAACTACTGTAAAATTGATGATCTGCTAAGGTCCCTTCCAACCCAAACATCTATGAACCTATGAGTGGGTCAAGTGGATGTTTCAATGTAAATGACAATACTGACGATTCCATTCCAGGATCCGTATCTGTTCTATTGGTCTTTTTTTCTTTTTTTTTTAATTTTGACTTGAAATTACTTTTTGCTATCAAAATGAGCAAACCAATTCTTGTTCAATTTTCCACATAATCTTAAAAAGTTTCTGTATAAAAAACAGCACTTGTACAAAATTGTGATAAGGTCAGAAAAATGATTCTGTCCAAACTGTCCCTTCCTGTTGCACATCTGCTATCTTTGTGGACAGTTCCTAACCTGTCAGGACTGGAATGTGACATACTGGGCTTTGAAAGATGTGACAGAAACCCCAGATAAGACTGAAGATACATTAGCAGAGGATGGAGTTGAGAATGACATGTCAGAAACTTTTCCAGAACCTCAGCACAGAGATTTAGCCTTTCAAATAAAGTCAATTAAGCGAGTGAAATAAACCAAGAGGCAATAGCAGGTTTGTGTGAAATGGAGGTAAATCTGGGTCTGAAATGAGTGACACACCTAATGAAGCGTAACTGAGAGGTGCACTTCTACCTCTGCCTCTCCTGAGTCAGAGCTGCTACAGTGACTGACAAAAAAATGCGTCCTCTTGTTAGCAGAGCTGCGTTAGTAGAGCTGCCACGGGAGCATGAAGTGGATGCTGTTCTGTTTCTCTCTAAACCAACAAGTTCACTCCACAACTTGGATGAGTCACTCCACTGTATGGAAGGGGAAGAGGGGTGTGCTTGGAGAAATCCAAGAGTGAACATTACAGTGGTCACTTTTCCTGGCATGTTAAAAGATAGTGGGTACCCTCTGAATGACACATTCCCTCCAGCACCCAGCACCAGGTGTTGCTGTAGTCAAGGCTGGGGACTTTGACTGGGGTGTGCCAGCGTTCCTGCTGGGAATGAAACCTGGACTTTCCTAGCTAGAAGGTCTTGCCCCTCTGCTCAGGGTCAGACCAACAGCCATATTTGGGGTCAGGAAGGACCCTACCCTACAGTCAGATTGGTACAGACTGTGGGGGTTTTTGCCTCTCTCTGCAGTGGCGGGGGTGGCTCTCTTCTTTGAATCTCTCCCGCATATTTTAGCAACCTTTGCAGCACCAAGATGTTGGCTGCTGTGATTCTTCTGTCTTACCTATAGCAGATTAGGGTGTTATGCCTTGTGGTTGTATCAGGACTGACTATTTAGTTTTGCTAATAAGTTAGAAACTGGGGGCATTTTTACACATGCATTGGGATTCAGTGCTGGGTGCTTTAATTAGCAAACTGTGCTAATTAAAAGCGCCCATGCTTCATGTGCATCAATGTCCCCACGCTGAAAAAATGGCAGCAGGGCACTTTGAACTAAAGCTTATTGAACGTATTTTATTTCAGTGTCCCACTGCCATTTCTTCAGGGCAGGGATGCTGATGCATGTGATGTGGAAGGCTGCTGGAGTGCATCAATTTCCATGCTTCAGTAGACTTGATTAACTGAGTCTGCTCCCCGCTCATCTATAGGAGCCCTGGATTTATATGGGATGATTTGGTTAGGGGTTGGACGACATGACCTCTGGAAGCCCCTTTCACACCTACTTTACTGTGATTCACATTTGGTGACGAGGAAGTTAATTGGCATTCATTCTAGCAATGGCTTGGGCACAAAGATATAAGGAAATGAAATGCTTTGACTCCCCACTCAAATTTTACCTGGCAAGGCTTGGTATCGGATCTTCTACACATTTGCAACAGAATGCTCGACTGTCCAGCTATATGTTGATATAACTCTGTTGATATAAACTTTGTGCATGAATGGAAAAATCAGATCCAGTACACTCA
>NW_005841851.1:3720359-3741417 GCF_000455745.1 Alligator sinensis | reverse complement strand
AGGAATGCCTAAATCAGAGTTTGTCCCTTGCACAGGAAATTTGCTCTCATTTCTTCTGTGTTAAGGAGCTGAAGAGTGGGGAAACTTTAGTATTTTTTTTATTTTTTTTACTTTTTTGGCAATAAAATAAAAATAAAATCCATTTTACTGTTTTCAGTAATACAAGAGTGCAGCAGAATTTCTGCCTTGTAAAAAGTGAAGCTAGTTTATCTCTGGACAGCTCCTTACTAAGTCAGTTTTTCCTACAGAAGCAAAACTCCACTGGGGCAAGTTCATCCTTGGTATCACTTCAGTGCAAATGGCAGGAGGACACCAGGGAGGAATCTGACTCATCAACATCATTAGTAATTCTGCCTGAGTAAAAACTAGAGGACTAGGCCCCCTGATTATGATACAGTCCCTCCACAGTCTTTATTTTATACTCTCCACAGTTACGTAATAGGTTCCTCTGTTTTTGAGTGCCGTGTATAAATTGCAGGAATGTGCTATGCTTTATTGCACCCAATGGGTAATTGAAATCAAGGGAGACAGCAATCCCAGTGCTGCTGAGGGGCTTAGTAAAACAATGAGATTTTCTAAGTCAGACAACTCTCTGAACGTCAGACAGAAAGGAAAATGTACATTCACCAATGAATGTCCCTTCTCCATGGTAAAAACAAGCCACCAGCTTATTCCTTACCAGAATCACATTTGATGTGTGCTGGGAAGTTTAATGTTCATGAGGACTTGCAGTGAAATGAGCCTGCCAACAATGTTTAAATGTCAACTGAAGCTAAGTGCTAGATACATTGAACTCATTTGGCAACATGGCCCAGACATGGGAGACTGGACAGCTCAGAGCGCTGCTCAAGGGATCTTAGGCTTGAAAGCCTGGGTTGTTCATTTAAATTCAGCCCATCCAGGTCAGCGGTAACTACAAAGCTGTCACCGGCTGACCCCAGTTGAGTGAGCTGTGTGGTCTCAGATTTGCAAATCATTTGCTGCTGGCTGTGGAAAGGTGGGTGGGCAGAGAATACATAAAACGTTACAGACCACATAAGACAAGAGCTTATGAATCAGCTCAGGTCTGTTGCTGTAAATATTCCCTTACCCAGTGGAGCTAAGGCTCACTAATAGATCTACACAGCAAGATACATAAACAGGTTAACCCTCTGGCCCATACTCTTTTTGCCATTTTCCCAATCTGTTATTCAATTACTGGCACTTACTGGCATTTATCATCTCTGCTTATGGATATCAGCCCACATTCATTCACAGGAACTGATTCCGCATAGTTTATGGCTCCCCATAAAGCATGCTCCCAAAATAGCTGACCTCCAATGGTTTCATTCACTCCTTCGGAAGAACTTTTCAATGCTAAACCATGAGAAAAGACGCGCACGCAGGTCCACCATTTCTTCCTCTTCCTGCAACTCTTTGAGAAATATCTTTGACCAGGGGACAGACAATTAAATACAACAAAGGAAATGGCTTGCAACTTTCAAAAGGGGAGGGGGGAAAGCCCCCCATCCTTCATTACAGAACACATTCTACTTTGTAAGAGCTGATTTAGTTTCTGTCTCTTGGTTATACAGGCCCTAATGTATCTTGTAAACTGGGGTCTCTTCTCATTCATAAAAGCTGATTCTCCAAATTAGCATTATACACTGCAGGCTGCAAAAACCGAATCGGATCTTCACTATACCAGTACAACTCCACAGACAACAATGGGGCTGCATAAGGAAAGCAATGGAAAAAAAGAATCTCATTATACAGCCTGGAATATCTTCCATGGACACTATGTCACCAATTGCATCATAAGGTATTTCTGCATGCATGAATACAAAGAGCCAGCCAAAACCTAGACCTTGTTACAGTCTGTATACAATTTAGTCAACAGGATGGGTTTGAAATAGCATTCTGAAATGGGAAAGCTAATTTTATTGGGTCAGGATCTTCAGCTCTAAGGCTAAAGTCATCAATCATTAATTTTATAAATTGGCAGAGTGAAACTGTGTGTGCCATTCCCCATTCCCCTCTGTTTTTTGCGTCTTGCACAGCACTTTAAAAAAAACCAGCTGTATCTGCTGGAACCTCTAATTGTGTTGTCCATTTTAATGCAGTCAGTGCTCCATTCTGCCTAAAGTGTTACAATTCAACAGCATGCCCTATTGTCCACATGCTTCTAAAAATAAGGCATTGTCACCATTTTAATAATATATCTGGTTGTGAAAATTACTATTTTCATTAATTCCAATTAAGGACTAAGAATGCTACAAGCATAAAAAAAAAACCTCTTGAAGTATTCTACTATATAAAGCAACGCATATAAAATGCTCAGAGATATGTTAATATCATCTGAACCTATCACCCTGATCCAATTAGCAGCCATTATTTTTGGTAGATTTGTACTAATGCAGAAGCACAGTTCAACTTAACAGTAATATATTGTTGTGTTCATGAAATCTATTGTTTGGTGCCTGTAACAGGGGACCCAAACCCCTGTTACTTGGCCAAAGGGGGAGAGGAAGAGAGAAGCAGACAGAGACAGACTGGAACAGCTGATCTTGGTTAGAAGGACTGGTGTCAGGAAGCTGGGGGTCCTACTCCTTTTAGAGGTCAAAGCAGCAAGAGCAACAGCTGCACTTTGAGAGATTAAAAACCCCTGTGTGGACTGAGGATAGGGGCAGGCAACTGGCCAGAAGAAGAGGCTTTTGGACACCCTGTCCCAAAGCTGGGAAAGATGTTCTCTGGGGAAAGGCAGCGACCTGGCAGTCTTTTGTGTTACAGGCACCACAGTACTCCAGAGGCCGGGAGCTGAGAGCTCAGGAGGTGTCACACACCAGGGCACTTGCTCTCTGCCATGATACTGGTTTACTTGGAGTGAAAAGACTTCTGTTAAGTAGTCTTAACTGCAGCAGCACATTTTCTTTGGATGTATTGTTTATCCAGTGAGGGAAGGCGTTTTCACTAAAGTGGCAGCTTACCTTTATGTTGGAGCTAACTGGTGGACTGGAAGTGGTGATAAAGGGTGAGTGAGGAGGCTTCAGCAGGGTGCCGGTGGGGCTCACTAAGGCTTAGAGTTCTGCCAGGGAAAGATGTAAGCTTGAGGAGGCCTGGGGCACATGGGCTGGGGGCCATAGCCCAAGAGAGGTGAAACCAGGAGCTTGAGGCCCAGAATCTGAGCAGGCCTGAAGCTCATAAGCTGGACCTGGTGCTGTGGGCCTAGACTAAGGGAACCAGCTAGAGAAAGAGGGTGGAAGCCAGGAAGGCCGAGACCCCAACAAGAACTTGGAGCCCTTAGTAGGCCAGGCAGTGTAAGGAGGCAAGATGCTTCCTAAAAGTGATAACGGGCAACATCTGTGGGGCATGGGCATGAGTAAGGGAGCAGCTGGAAGTCATCTGTGCTTCTCTTAAAGGAGAAACCCATCCCATAGAGTCTGGAGCAGAGAAGCCCAAAGGACTGTATACTGAGAAAAGGTACCTAGGAAGAAGACAGCCCAGTCTCTGCAGGCAGCCTCCTTAATAAGGATAACCTAAAGATCAAGTTATGACAGGTGATAGAGATGGGGCAAAGGGAAGCTGGGGAGTACGAGCAAGTGGGTCTGACCTGTCAAACACCGAGTGGCTTGCTTAAGCCTGCTACAGTGCCATGATAGAGTAAGTTAAATATGGCTTCCATCAAAGGACTGAATAGAGCATGACAAGCTAAACCACCTCTTCCATTAGCCATGGTCCCATGTCCTATGTCTGATGTCCTGACACAGAGTCAAGCAACAGAGGAGGAGAAGCACATTCCATTGGTGGAGAAGGACAGGCCTGGCCTCCCAAAGGTTGGAAGCATCAAGACCACTGCCACTAAAAACAAGTAATAGGTAATGGTGGTTGGAGACTCTTTTGAAGGGGATGGAGGCATCTGTCTGCTGTCATGACCTGTTGTCTCAGGAGGTCCGCTGCTTGCCCGGAGCCTGGATCTGAGATGTCATGGAAGGGTTAGCGAGACTCATCCAGTCCTCTGACTACTACCTCATGCTGCTTATCCATGTGGGCATGGATGATACTGCCAGGAGGGACTCTGAGCAGATCAAAAGTGAATACAGGGCTCTTGGTGCGACGGTGAAGGGGACGGAGGCTCAGGTGGTGTTCTCCTCAATTCTTCCAGTCAACAGAAAGGGGCTGGGCAGGAGCAGACACATTCTGTAGATCAATGCATGGCTGTGCAGATGGTGTTACCAGCAGGGCTTTGCCTTCTTTGACTCCGGGATGTTGTTCCAAAAGGAAGGACTGCTAGGAAGAGATGGGATGCACTTGACAAAGAGGAAAGAGCATCTTCGCAGACAGGCTCACTCACATAGTGAGGAGGGCTTCAAACTAGGCAGGGGAGGGAGACCAAAGCCCTGGGGTGGGTGACCTGTAGGAAGCACACATAGGAGGCAGCAACAGTGGGGATATTCTCATTCTTCCTGAGAAAGTAGGGCAATTGGCTACTTACTTCAGGTGCTTGTACATGAATGAATGCACAGAGCCTGGGAAACAAGCAGGAAGAATTGGAAGTCCTCACACAGTCAAGGAACTATGATGTGTCTGGACTAACAGAGACTTTGTGGGAGCTCACATGACTGGAGCACTGTCATGGATGGGTACAAACTGTTCAGGGAAGACAGGCAGGGGAGAAGAGGAGAAGGAGCTGTGTTTTATGCAAGAGAACCATATGATTGCTCAGAGCTCCAGTGTGAAACTGGAGATAGGCCTGTTGAAAGTCTCTGGGTTAGGGTGAGAGGGGGAAGCAACAAGGATGATGTTGTGGTGAGTTAAAAGTAACTCTTACTCAAACCCAGACCCTTCCACAGAGCCCTTAATAAAAAGGCTCTAACACTCAGTCTGGCTTAATTGTTCAACACTTCAAACATGGTCTAGATTCATAAAATATAACCTGCACCATCTGTCTCCCCAAACAAAAACAAGTGTTATTAAAGTTTCACACCAGGTCTTCTTCAACAGAATAAGTTGCTTGGCTTTGGACAGGGGTGGGCTGGATCCAGCCCACCAAGCCATTCAATATGGCCTGCAGGGCCCCTAAAAAATTTAGAAAATTAATATTTATCTGCTCCTGGCTGCTTGTCAAAGATGACAGGAGCAAGAGGCAGTAGGACCCAGGGGAAGCCAGCAGGACCCAGGAGCAAGGCTGGCTGGCCCTGCTCTACCCCCTCCCCTGCCCCCAACCAGAAATCTCTACCTGCCGCAGCTTTCACTGTTTCCCTGCACCCCGCCCGGCTGCTCCAGCACCACATGGCCCCCGGCTGCATCACCAGACCATGGGAGCACAGGGCCAGGAGCGGGAGAAACCCATACCCACCCACACTCCACATATTCACACCCACGTGCTCCCTCACCTATCCGCCACTCCCACAAAACCCCCACACCACACATACCCACACTCCCACAGCCCCCCAACCTATGCCCCCCAATATACAACAGTAAGACTTCATTTTAAGCTATTGTGCAATCACCTCTATGTACGCTACACCAACACATGTAAAACAGGACAAAAAAATTAGAATATAATTTGGTATTTTTTTGGTTCTAAGATGGCAAAACCCATCTGGTTCTGAGATGACAAAACACTGCTGAAGGGCAATCAGCATGGATTCATAGCAGGTAGATCCTGCCTGACCAACCTTGTTTTTTTTTTATGACCAGGTCACAAAATATTTAGACACAGAATTCGAGAGAGATGTCATCTACTTGGATTTTAAGAAAGCCTGCGATACGGAATCTTATCCTATTCTCACAGATAAACTGAGCAGCTGTGATATAGATGATTACACAGTCAGGTGGGTGGCAAATTGGCTTAGGGCGTCACACCCAGAGAGTGGTGGTGGATGGGTCAGTATTGACCTGGAAAGATGTAGGCAGTACAGTCCCACAGGGCTCAGTCCTTGGACCTGTGCTGTTCACTGTCTTCATCAGTGACTTGGATGAGGGCGTGGAAAGCACTCTGTCCAAATTCGCGGATGATACCAAATATTGGGGTAACATTAACACACTAGAGGGTGGAGAACAAATCCAGGTGGATCTGGACAGGTTGGAAAAGTGGGCGGAACAGAATACAATGCAGTTCAACAAGGGCAAGTGCCAGGTGCTGCTAGGGAGAAGGAATCACCAGCACGCTTACAGGCTGGGGGATGACCTTCTCAGCAGCACAGCAGCGGAAAGGGATCTCAGAGTCATTCCTGACACCAAGATAAACATGAGTCATCAGCGTGATGAAGCGATCAGTAAAGCTAACTGCACTTTATCATGTATTAGCAGGTGCATGATGAACAGGTCCAGAGGTGATACTTCCCCTCTACACTGCATTAGTTAGGCCGCAGTTGGAGTACTGCATTCAGTTTTGGGCACCACACTTCAAGAGGGATCTGGACAACCTCAAGAGGGTTCAGAGGAGGGCCACTTGTATGACTAGGGGCCTGCAGGAAAAATCCTGTCAGGAAAGATTGAGGGCCCTGGATCTCTTCACCCTCTGCAAGAGATGGCTGAGAGGTGATCTTGTGGCCACCTCCAAATTCATCGGGAGGGGGGGAGAGGGGCAGCAATGAATAGGAGATGCTCTGTTTACCAAGGCACCCCTCGGAGTAACTAGGAACAATGGCCACAAATTAATGGAGAGCAAATTTAGGTTGGACATCAGGAACAACTTCTTTATGGTGAGGGCTGCCAGAATCTGGAATGGGCTTCCAAGGGAGGTGGTGCTCTCCCCTACCTTGGAGGTCTTTAAGAGGAAGCTAGACATGCACCTGGCTGGGGTCCTTTGACCCCAGCGCTGCTTCATGCCTAGGGCAGGGGGTCAGACTCAATGATCTGCTGAGGTCCCTTCCGACCCAAACATCTATGAATCTATGAACCCCTTGCTAAAAGAGGCATTTCCAGGGGCAAGGGGAGGGACTTCTGGTGGCAAAGTTCAGGGGTTATGGGGCAGGACTTCTAGTCCCAAGATGGATACCCTGGGGAACCTGTCAAGGGGTGGGGCTACCTTGCGGCCCTCTACAGCTTGCCAAAACCCTGTAAGTGGCCAAAATAATTGTCTGACCCTGACTTAGGATGTGAAAATCTGTCCTTCACTCTTCTAAACAAAGTGGTTATTCATCCATCTACCACAACAAAATACTCAACAGCTCTGGAAAGCCATACCTGCTGACCAACCCGCGGAAAATGTTCAGTGCTTCTGCTTAGGAATGTGAACGATGGTAACCTTGATACACAGCTTCCATCAAGATAATTATAGATTACATTTTGTTACTGTTGGCTGGACTTTACCCCATCTACCAGGCAGAAGAAATAAATAAAGCTGCAGGTAACAGGTCTGTCAAGGGACATCTACATATAGCTGAAACATCTAAAGTTTTTCTTAAAGCATACAAATGTGGAATCCATATATTGACTGAGACTATCTGGTGTCTAAACATCCTGTACAGAATCTGAACTGTTATTTTAGAGTATTTCAGCAGAATATTAACTTTGATCCTGTAAACTCTATTATAAGAGATTGATTTTCATTTTCATCTGAAATTATTAGTATGCATGGCTGTCTGAAAAGCCATCCGCAGCTCCAAAGGAATCAATAATATTCTATTAGGCAACCACTGGTTTTCTTATCTTCATTTATGATACGCTGCCATAGAGATATGAAAGTATGTCTTTCCTTAACTATGCAATATATGCTACTGAGTGAGTGTATTAAAATGATTTCGGTGAGAAAGGCACATTATTGTATTTCACAGTCAGCCTTGTTATTTGCAGTAAAATCCATTCACGCTTGCTAGAAAAAAATCCCACAAGTCTATAGGTGCCCGAGTCAAAAATAACACAGAAATTTGTTCCCAGTGGATGGACAGAATAGTAACAATATTTGATAAGGAGGGGGCTGAACACTAAGGGCTCTGAAAAATGATCTGCTGCCTCCTTGGGTGCACAGAGCCAGGAGGCTGCAAATAATTCAGAGGAGAAAAGTGGAAAGTAGAAAAAAATTGTTCTCTTGTTGCTAACTCTTGTGGTAGCACATGATGGTTCTGATGATGAGAAACTTCTAAAGCAGCTTCTGAAACTGCACTCACAAGACACCTGAGTGCACCACTCTACACAGTAACTGCTAAAGCACTGCTCATGCAAATAAAGTTCTGTGCAGCAAGAGAAGAAGCTGCTGATGACTGTATTATTCCTTTTCACATTCAGTTCAGGGAAAGGGTGCTACTGAATGAACCTGAAATCTATACACCAGTTCCACAGTGCTCTTGCTCTGCTGCGGAGAAATAAGGGACTGATGACACAGAATTCTTCTCTTGTGGACATGAGACCATCCCAGGTACAGTAGTGGTACACTGCGATACCAGCATACAATGAAGAGCAGCAACAGTCTCAATATATTTCTGAAGGTTTATTCTACTTAGGATGTCTACACTATACATGTGCTTGATAGATCCTAACTTTGCACCCAGCCCCGCTCTATTCCTGCCAACCGAAAGGTATAGACAGGTCTTCACACTTATCTGGAAGGAAACTGAAGCTAAAGAAGCTCCATGCAGGTGCAGAAGTCTGCTCTCATGGGCCACATTGTGGGATTAGGTCCTGAAGCTTTGCAAATACCTCAAGGTACAATTTGATTTTCTAATAAATTCTTATCCCCCCTTCATCACCACTGTTTCCCCGCACCTACCAGCAGTGCATTAAGTGAGATGTCTAACATCTGTCATGTGCAGCGCATCACCTCTCCTCCTCTCTTCATCCAGGAGCAAGGAAGAGGCAATGTTAATTATGCATGTGCTTAGGTCTTGGTAAGGCTGCCCCACTTGCCTTATGCCTGAGAAAATGGGTCTCTGAGCTCCATGCAGATTAAAGGAACTAAAATGGCTACTAAATAATTAGTGCTGATGTGGGACTGCCTTCCATACTGCACATAGCTCAAATGCCATAGGGACCAGAAAGTAGAAAAGCATAAAAATCATAAGCCTACCTACCCCTTGAGAAATACTTGTTCAGCTCTCTCTCTCTGAACGTTTAAGAGAGGGAAGGAAGCACTTATACGTTTGGTCGATGCTTCATATTCCCCCCAGCCCCTAATCTCTCTGGCACCTTGCAGAAAGGAGCTGAATAATTAAAGCAAGTTAAACTGCTGTTGTAGGGTTTAATAATTGTTGACTCCCCTATCATGCATTTCCCAGCAGCAGCTCTCCTCCTAGCCCTGAGAGGCCTCAGGCTGGTTACACACACCCCTGAAAAAAAACAGGCAAAAGGGAATGGAGAACAATTCTTACAACCATAGAGAAGTAGGGCTGGAAGGGACCTCCAGAGGACATCCAGTCCAACCCCCTGCCTGAAGCAGGATCATCCCTGTCCTATACAATCCATAATTTAAATTCTACATAAGACTACGGTCAACCCTGCCACAACAAAGACATAACACTCTAACCTGCCACAGGTAAAGCAGGGAAACCACAGCAGCTAACGTCCTGCTTCTGTAAAAGGTTGTCGATATATGCTCAAGAGATCCCAGGTAGAGGGCCACACCTCCCGCTACAAAGGAAAGCCAAAAACCCAACAATCCATACCAATCTGACCATGAGCTAAAATTCCTTCCTGACCCCAAATATGGCAATCAGTTTGACCCTTTGCAGAGGGGCAAGACCCTCCAGCCAGGAACCTCTGGCTTTGGTTCCAGCAGGAGCATTGGCACACCTCAGTCAAACACTCCAGCCATGGCTGTAGCCAACACCAAATGCCTCACACATAGCATAAAGCGGGGTCGTGGGCAATAAGCAAAGGCCAGAAGCATGGGAAATACCTATAGTAGAATATAGGCATAGCTATACCTAGATCACCCCCAACCAGTGGCTGTCCCACCTCTTCTTGAACACCTCCAGTGATGGAGTGTCCACAGCTTCCCTAGGCAGTGTATTCCACTGTTCTAACAATGAAGACGTTTTTCCTGATATCCAATTTAAACCTACTCTGCTACAATTTCAAGCCATTGGCCTGTATCCTCCTCTCTACAGTGTGAGAAAAGGTGCTTTTCCTCTTCTTTATGGCAGCCCTTCAAGTATTTGAAGACTGCTAGCATGTCCCCCCTTAAGCACCTTTTCTGAAAGCTGAACATGCATAGTTCCTTCAGCTTCTCCTCATTTGACTTGCTTTCAAGCCTTTCACCATCTTCATTGCTCGTCCCTAGCTTCTCCGTGTCCTTTTCAAAATGCAGAGCCCAGAACTGCACACACTACTCTAGATGAGGCCTAAGCAGTGCTGAGTAGAGAGGCACTATCACCTCCTGTGTTTTTCAGCTAATGCTTCTATTGATGCATCCCAAAACCACATTTGCCTTTTCTGTGGCTACATCACACTAGAGTCATATTGAGTCTGTAATCTACCAAGACTCCCAAATCTTTTTCCATAATGCTGTCATCCAGCCAGGTATTACCCATGTTATATTTGAGTTTTTGATTATTCTTCCCAAGGTGTAGCACCTTACATTTGTCCACACTGAACTTTATCCTGTTAGCTCTAGCCCAGCTTTCCAAGCTGTTGAGATCCTTCTGAATTGCACTCCCATCCTGCAATGTATTCAAAATCTTTCCCAGTTTTGTCATCCACAAACTTTCCAAGCTGTTGGGATCCTTCTGAATTGCACTTCCATCCTGCAATGTAGTCAAAATCCTTCCCAGTTTTGTGTCATCCACAAACTTGCTTAAGAAACTTTCTGTGACAGTATCCAAATCATTAATAAACATATTGAACAGCACCAGGCCCAGGACAGACTCCATGCAAAACCTCCTGCCATTCTGACATGGACTCATTTAATAATTACCCTTTGCCATGCTTGTTTGTTGATTTTTTTATTGGGAGATTTAGATTTGTCCTGTACAAAAATAAAAGAAGCAGAGATGGGTGAAAGCTGCAAATTCTGGAAACAACTCTGGATTTGGAACAAATAGTGTGTATGTGAAGTTTAGAGAAGGGCTGTTGTGAAGAGATTGAAACCTTGATCCTGATTTCAATTCCATCACAAGTCCCTTTGTAAGCTCTGAGCAGTGTTCAGATTGGCATCTCCATTCAGGCCCGTCTCCCAGCAAGAATATTGCAGGTTACTAAAGATACAGACAAAGGGTGCCAGGGTCTTAACCTATCTGCACAGCATGTCAAGATTTTGAAATCTGACTTCCGTACAAACTGGACTGAAAATTTAAAATGTCCATATTCTCCATAAAGGAGGAAAAACTCAAGCCAAGATGGGTGGAAATTATTTTTGTTATACTAAAAGTGTTTCATTTTGATTGCAACATTTTTAACATGTATTCTATCATAACAAATTATTGTACATAATAAGAAAATTCAAAATGAAAATCAAAACATTTTGATCGGTAACCGCTGATATGGGATGTTTCAACATTTTCTCAACTTATTTCTGATTTTCTTCTGAGGCAAAATACTACCAAAATCAATCCCATTATGCAAAGTTTTCTAGTTTAGGTGTCATTCCACCTACCAGAGAAACATGGCTATGTTAAAGTTTCCCTGAGCTGTTCTAGTACACAGCTTTACTGGAAGCTTTTTTTCAACACAGTGAAGCCCCCCTTGAGTCTTCATGAAAGGGTGCCAAACAAAGGACTGTTGCACAGTTTCTTCAAGTATTTCCAGATTTAGAGATGACAAGTGCTATATGGACCTGAACCAAAACCCAATGCAGTTGATGAGAGGCTTTCCACCAACTTTAACAATCATTAGACTGGACATTTGTATATGTTCACTAATGAGACTAATGTGCTAGGAATTACACAGAGATGCTTTTAACTAATCTCATGAAACACAAGAACCTGTTGCTGGTGAACCTCTTGTAAGTCTCACTGTATTCATAAGATCATTTTATCCTTCACTACTTTTTCCCCTTATTAAAGGAAGGACATTGTACCCCTGTCCTGATCATCTGATGGAGAATGCTGTACTTTGAGGCAGCTTCCACACTTCCACCCCTCAGTATTGTAAAGACAATGTCCTTCTCCACTCAGAATTCCTTTGGCCCACAACTAAAGGTAATGCCCAGCCCTGAAACATCAACAACACTTGTCCTCAGTGTCCATGGGGCTGTGAGCACACACTGGGAGTAGCAAACAGCAGGGAGGCGTGAAGAAATTCTAGTCTTGCTTTAACGAAAAACCAACCTTCTGAGTTGATTTTGTACACACTCGCCATCCACAGACCACTTGTACTCATCCTTGGTGATAAATTATGAATGCCCCCCCACAAATACATCTGTTACTCAAATCACTAGCTAAATAATATATGAATAAACAAAGAGTCAACTGAGGGAAAAGAGCTATGGGGGACTGAACTTTGAATTGTGTGCTACAGCAGCAAGCATCAAAGCTCTACTATCAGATCTGACCCCAGCCGATTTTTAAAGGGCTAAAGCTAACCTTTTGTGGACATGAATAGCTAGACAGCAGGAGCACAGCATGAAAGTGACTCATTCAGAAGACGTGGGAAGAAGTATATAGGGAATGGAGGACACCTGAGGAAGACAGTCTTGAAGGAATCACACAGGGATCAAAGGGCATTTTATCCTCTACATAAGCTCTAGGGTCTCAGGGAATGTTCCAACAGAATCAATAATTTCCCTGGGGATTATTTTAATGATTGATTTCCATTAGTACCCACTATGTTCTTGCCCCTCTCTAGGAAGACAAGCCTTGCAAGCGAAGCAAGTTCTAAATATTTTCTATTCTGCAGAAATATTGCTGCTGCTTCAAAATTTGCATAAATATGCTGCATATAAATTTGTATAATAGTATCTTATTTGGAAAAAAAATATCTCTATAACATACAAAATACTTTGCACTGGAATAGGCTGCACCTTCACACGCAGCAGAAAACATCTCCAAGACATACTCCTGGAATAGTCAATGAAAATACATTAGGGAAGGGCACATTTACCTAGAGGCCAAAGAATAGATGAAACAGTCATGGGCACAAGAAATTGAAAACAGGGCACAGGGATGGTTTCCCACAGACATTTCCAAAAAAGTGCCCTGGTTTTTGCCTGATATTTTGACATCCTCCTCCTCCCCCTGCCAGTCAGTGAAATGAGTTGAGTCTAAGGGTACCTTTTTTCAGTCTCATTCCAGGACAGCAGATCAGATATAACAGCCTTTAAACCCTTCCATTACCCACAGTAATCCTCATCATCAGTCCTTTTCTGATATTTGAAAGAAATTATGTCATGTTGCTTGGGCTGAATTATACTTCTACCTCTTGTGAAATACTGGGGATCTGCACAGTTCTGAGTTCCTTCTGGAAGGAAAGAAGAGTAGATATTCTGAGGAAGTTAGAATACAGAAGCCATTCTGCTTTATTATGGAAGCCTGACAGATGAAAGGAGAGAAAAAAAATCATAAATGAGAAGCGATTTTAATAATGATGATCACAACTAGGTTTCCTGGGATGGTATGGAAAGCGAGTCTGCCCTTTGGAGAGAAGAACATGACCATCTGGTATTGTAACATGAAGGATGTATTTAAATGACAGATTTTTTTTCTCAGAAACTTTCCTTGACAAATTTTCTATGAGGATGAAAACCATGATTATTCCCTACAACTGCATATATGTGCCGATATATTTCCATTATTCCATTATTGGCAACAACCAAATCCACTTCCTTAAAATGTTTAAGTTCTGTGTCAGTAGGAATCCTTACTCGGCGATACTATGTTGAACATGAACTTCTAGATTTTTATTGGCTGCGGTCATAAACTTAATGCTGTGTAACAATATAATTTATAGGTACTTCTGTTTTGACATTTCCAATGAGTGTATTGATTTAATTGATTCTTAAACATTTCCCAGGTCTCCAATTTATCACAGCCCTGCTTACAACCAAGTAAATAATTAAGTCATTTACTGCTGTCAGAAAAGCAGTTTGTGACTGAGGAATTCCATTTCTCCAAGAGTCTCATCGTCTTTGTCACTAGTGTCTGACTAGCTGGCCATTCGTGCAAGTCTGATATACCAAATGCCATTTTGCAGCAGCATATCAATTACTCTACTAGTGCATAAACCTAAATTGCATTTGTGTGTGCAGAATCTTTCTTATGGTGCTTCTCATCTTTGTTTCTTATATATGTGAAGAACCAATACAACTACCTGGTCTGAACACAATGATATTAAGCATCAGTCCAGCTTCTTTCTCTACCACCGGCTGTGTCAATATACCTCAGCCCATGCTAACATAGAGCTACACAGCAACCTGTTCAACCCAATGAATAAATGAGGTTGAATGGATTATTCATACTCATGACTTTGGACAAGCTACTCCCAGCATTTCTGCATCAGTACTTATCCTTGCATAATATCTGTCGTTAAAAACCTGAAGGACCTTGGCAAGTGTTAACTCATTACGACCCTGTAACAGGGCTGTTTGGCCCTTTAAGGGAGGCAGATAGCCTTGGGATAGGAGCCCAGTTCTGGGTGAATAGCTAATAATTAAAAGCTTAAGGGGAGAACAAGCAAGGAGCTTCAGCTAGGGGACAGAGCAGTTTGTGGGCTGGGATCAGACCGAAACCCAGCAAACCTTGTCTCTAGGAAGGACCAGAGCTAAAGTGCCCCTTCCTCTCACCTGGAGAAAAGCTAAAACATTTGTTGTCCTTAGTTGTTTTTTGGACCAAGAAGTATTGTTTCACATTATAAGGACTGGTTGAGGGGCTCCCAAGGGAACAAAGCCAGACAGGGAGGTTGTGGACTCCCAATAATCCACTTAAGGACTCTTGTTTGGATGGTCTGAAGGACTCTTAAGGACTAAACCCTCCTATGCATTTTATTTAACCAATACAGATGACAAAATCTAGTGTGGGGGGGAGGGAGGGAGAGAGGGTGAAGCAATCGTTATTGAATATCTCCTTCCCGGTTCACCGGGATGAACAAATGCAATATTTATTCTATTTTCTTTTACTCTGTCACTGACAGAATCCTAAACTGCAGGTGGTTTTCTGAACAATGGCACCAACATGATAACCAGTTAATCTGAAATGTTTGCAGTCTGATAAAGACATCTAGAGCTTGTGTTATGTTGTTAAAATTAAGTTAGAGATGTAATGACCTTAATTCCTAGCGCCTTGAGTTACTGTGCAACATGCTGATTATTCAAAGACTCAAGAATGCAATTTTCTAGTCTGACTTGGGGGTCTGGTTCTTTCCAGCAATAGCTCCAATTCTAAAATGTATAAAATGACGGATGAAGAGTCCTATACCACTTAATAGGATGAAATGGCACTGGTCTCAAAGCATATGCCTGTTCTACCTGACCTGTTTGCTTCACTCATTCCCACTCCTCAGCCTTACCTGTTCCAGGTTCAGCACATCTGATTGGGACTAACTGCAGAACTCATAAAATATAGCTTTACTGGATACACATGAAGTCTGTCGGCTCACAAGGAATTAAGGGACTCTATGAGGTGGAATGGACTCTCAGATCTGAAGACCTGTAGAAGCAGGATCTACCTAGGAAGTTTAGGAGGACAGCAAAAATGTTGAGCTGACAACCTTGTCTGTCCTGAGCGTACAACCCTAGAAGTGGCAGAGTAAAAAATTTCTGTCATCAGCCCAAACTCCCAAGCGGGACGTTTATAGTGAAACACATGCAGGTTGGTATTTCATCGATTGAGAAAGAGCGGAAACAGACAGTGGTAGAACCTGATGCCAGACTGAAATCCTGACTCCAATTCTACAAATGTTTAATTAGGTTCTATCAAAATTATAACTGTGAGATGGGAGGAGGGGGCCCTCCATTTCACTCCCCACCCCACCCCGCCCCAGCTTGGGCACAAGAGCCTCAGATGGGGGAATGAGCAGAGCCACCCTGCAGTGCGGGCCCAGCCCAGCCTGCCTATCCCTGCTTGAGGGTCCTGAGGGGAGTCCCCAACCCCTGCCACAGCTCCAGGTGCAACAGCCTCTGCTACTGGCTTGCATGGAAGGCGGGCGAGTGGGAAGGGAACCCCTGCCCTCACCTCACAGACCCAGCCTAGCTCCCTTCAGGACCCCAGCAGGGTTAGCCAAGGGGGGCCATGCATGGCAAGGGCGGCTCCTTTCCCCCATCTCCTCCCTCCCCCACTGCTCAGGGAGGAGACTTGTCTCCTCTCTGCGACAGCCCCCAGGGCAGGGCTGGGCTGGGCTGGTGCTCAGCAGCCAGCCCTACCCTATAAAGTTGCATGGGATGCAGGTAGAATTGCCCCAAATTAACCCTCATAAGGAACCTGCACAGAGCCCCTGCATAGAGCACCCCTGCCTGATACAGATGAGGGTTAAGTTTAAAAGCGCTCTGCAGCCATGACTGTTTGCTGTGTTACAGCTGTAGAGCACTTTCCAGGGCCTCATTGGGCAAAAAAATTAACTTCTGTAAGTACCCTCTGTGGTCAGTTACTAACAGGCCTCAAAACACAGATTTTCAGCTAGAATTTGCACTGTAGATGCACAAAAGATCCTGGCCACCAGAATGAATTTCTTTTCCTCTAAATAAATATGTGGCAGCTGGAACCTCCAGCAAGGAAGCTAACACAAAATCCACCAGGAAACGTTTATGGGAAACGGGCCCAGCTACAAGCAAGCAGTTTTTCAACCGTAATAGTCAAACTTCTTGCCAGTGAAATTATACAAACAAACAAAGGGGGAAGTTTAAACAAAAACAAATATATGAATTAAAAGCAGCAGCAGCAGAAAATCTGTTCACATAAATTACTCATTGAGCTAACAAATTCGTATGAGAATCAAAATCTCTTCATGGGTTACTGGCACCCAGAGAAAAATGCTCAGCACTACAGATGAATTGGTCTGTGACCACCTTGCCCAACTTTAGAAACCATGGGTAGAGATGCTTTACAAAATACTGTCAACCCAAAAATTAACCTACAAAGGAGAAAGCTATAGTAGTTTCTATTAACAGACACGAATTGAAGAAAGGTAAAGAAAAAATTAATGGCTCAGAGGGATGACTGTAAGGCAGCTTTATCTATTAGACAGAACATTTTTCTGGGACTCATGATGATCTGTCCTTTACTCCTGGCTTTACCACTAGCCTATTGTGTGATATTATATGAGTTTCTTCGTCTCTGGACTCCTTTCTCTTCCCACTCCTTGGTTGTCCTGTCTATTTAGAATGTGAGATCTTTAGGGTAAGGATCCTACCTCATTGCGTGTATACACTGTGGGGCAAAGATCTTGGCTGGGAGTCTCTGGTTGATACTGTAGGTCAAAGATTTAAGAAGGTGGCAAACAAGCAAGATAGAAGAAACAACACATGAGCCCTGTTTGAAAATAAGCTGCCTTCTCCAGTTGATGGAACATGCAATACGAGAATGTGACAGATTCCCCTGCAAAAACCAGGGGGATACCATCCTTGTTCCCTCTCTTAGTGATACAAAACAGGAATAAAATGTATTACGCTCAGTATCAGCTCTGTGCTTAAAATACAAGCCCAAGTGAGTGGTTATTGCAGCTGAACCACAAGAGGAACAGAATCTGCCATGACCTTCAGTTCTTGCATTCAGATCCCGCAAGTGATATTGCTCATTTACGATGAAAGAAATCCACTGGAAAAGTTTTCAGAAACGTTGGCTTTTGGTCAGCTGATGACAGGCGAACAACCTCAGAAAACCAATATACTGGGTTTAAATTAGAAAACATATTAAACAGTCTGAAACAAAGATGTACAAGTCTGACATCATGGATGAGTCATCCAGGTTTTAACATGTACCTACCCCAGTGGTTTTAGTCCAAGAGGCTTGGACTCAGTACTAGATTCTATTCCCAACGTTTCACTTACCATGTGACCTTACTTTCTCTGCTTCGGTTTTCCCACATGCCAGATTGGAATAATACTGCTCAAAGATGAATTCTGAGATCTAACATTTATGAAGCATAATGAGGCCTTTGGGAAGAGATCCAGGAATTCCAGTCTTAGATTTAAAGTTGTGAAGGCCATGCAGAAAGACACCCTTTACCTCTGGTACTTGCTACACTGCTTTGCTGACGAAGTTCACAGAATTATTTCTTCTCTCTCCTCCCCCACAACTGACCCCATTTCCTATCTACTCAGTCAAGCTGCCTTCTAGCATTCCTTTAAGTGCCTGTAAGTTTTATCAACATACTGATCATCATGAATCTTCTCCAGTACAGCTACCCAAGGGGGCTTACTGCTTTACCAGCACATTGACACTGCATGGTGGTGGGCTGGGAACTCCTCCCGCTCTGTCAAATATGTAACCCCAAGCTGCAAGTCCTGCCACAGAATATTTCTCATTTGTTTTATCCACTGAAGCATCCCCATGTCTTCTTTAATGTTTTCCAGAATGTTGGAAGTTTAATCCCACGCTAGCCTTGTCCCTGAACATTAAAAGGTATATGACAATGTTTCTTTAGGCAGATGGTATAAATTGATACAGAGGTGAAGCAGACAGACTAACTAGAAAGTCACAATAGATATTATTAGGTCTTGCTTGACCAATCTCATTTCCTTTTACAACCAGGTGACCTATCACCTGGACAAGGGAGAAGAGATTAACGTCATATATCTTGACTTTTAAAAAAGCCTTCGATCTGGTATCCCATGATCACCTCTTGGCAAAACTGGCTAACTGCGGCCTCGACCTCACCACGATCCGTTGGCTGGGGAATTGACTCCGCGGTCGGACCCAGAGGGTGGTGGTTGACAGAAGCCAATCGTCTTGGTGCACGGTCACCAGTGGGGTCCCTCAAGGCCCTGTCCTAGGGCCTATACTGTTTAACATCTTCATCAGTGATGTGGACATTGGTGTCAGAAGCGGACTGGCCAAGTTTGCCGATGACACCAAACTCTGGGGTAAAGCATCCACACCTGAGGACAGGAGGGTGATCCAGGCAGATCTTGACAGGCTCATGAAATGGGCGGACGAGAACCTGATGGTGTTTAACACCGAAAAATGCAAGGTTCTCCACCTTGGGAGGAAAAACCTGCAGCATGCTTATAGGCTCGGCAGTGCCACCCCGGTTATCTTGCATCCATAGGGGCTTCTCAAGCAAATCCTGGGACGTCATTCTCCCATTGTACTCGACCTTGGTGAGGCCGCAGCTGGAGTACTGTGTCCAGTTTTGGGCTCCATCATTCAAAAAGGATGTGGAGAAGCTTGGGAGAGTGCAAAGGAGAGCCATGCGCATGATCAGAGGTCAGGAAAACAGACTTTATGATGAGAGGCTGAGAGCTACGGGACTCTTCAGCCTGAAAAAGTGCAGGCTCGGGGTGATCTGGTGGCCACCTATAAGTTTATGGGGGTGCTCATCAGAATCTGGGGGAACATCTGTTCACCAGAGCACCCCAAGGGATGACAAGATCAAATGGTCACAAACTCTGCCGCGACCAATTCAGGCTGGACATAAGGAAGAACTTCTTTACTGTCCGAGCCCCCAAGGTTTGGAATAGACTGCCGCCAGAGGTGGTTCAAGCACCTACTTTGAACGCCTTCAAGACACATTTAGATGCTTATCTTGCTGGGATCCTATGATCCCTGCTGACTTCCTGCCCCTGGGGCAGGGGCTGGACTCTATGATCCTCCAGGGTCCCCTTCCAGCCCGAATATCTATTATTATGTTTACCCAGGCAGAAAACTCTGATCAGACCTTATAAATGGTGCAGGGAACGGGCATGCAGTAAATATCCCATACACTTGACACAAGAACTTGACGTTTCCCTGTATCGCAAACACAGTTTCCCCTGCCTCATAACTGTCCGCCTATTGGCTATACTCCCTCCCCAAATCAAAGGTCTTGTGAGCACACAGTTGTAGAAAACTCCAACATCTTTTGAGGAGATGATCTATGTGCCATAAAGTTAACTTATACGTTATTCTATTACCAACTGCTCAATTATTTTTAAAAAAAACCAACACACAAACTATGATCCTTTGAGGTTAGTGAGGCTACAATTCTCCAATGATCAAGCTAACTTTGTGAAAACGTCCCACTGATTTCCATCAGTGAATTGAAATTGATGCTTCCATCAGAGGAAACCACGTTAGGAATAAGATTTCCCCAAAGTAAAAGCTTTGACATATGTCATATTCTCTAATATTTATTAGAGAAATTTATTTAGCACCATGTTGATTCATTTGCACGAAATGACAGTTTATCACAAAAATTAAAATGACATTTTCAATCTAATTCTCAGATTTTTGCATATTCAGAATACATGCAGCTGATCAGGCAGCTGGGATCATTGTTATTCATGAACACAGCTATTGAAAACAACAGTCTCTCATGGCAGCTTAAGAAATGATGCATAGTAAGACAATAGGAGATATTTTAACAAAAATAATAGGGGTTAGAGTGTTCCAAGTGAAGCATTTGTTTCTCAGCCACCTAGGCACTCGCATGGGAGACAGGTAAACCTGCTGAATATTTCAAATGCCTTTTTGTTTGTACAAATAATTTCAGGTTCAAATTTGGTCTCTGTAAGTTTTCTAGATACTGTAATTTTTTTAAGTTCAGAGCTGAGTTATATAATGCCTAGACAGTCAGAGAGAGGGAAGGGGGCAGGGAGGGAGACAAATGTCAGCAAAAAATCAGATTACAAGTGTTTAACTCCAAGACCTGAAGAATTTAGCAAAGTCTGGATGCTCCCCAGACCCATCCCAACAGCACCTGCCACTTCCTCCTTCTAAGGCTAAAGTCAATGGCTAAAATCTCAGGGTGAAATTTTGACCTGACTGAAGTTAAAAGCAACATGACAAACTGCTGACCCTCTCCACTCAACATCTCACAAGCACAAGCTCTATTATGAGATGTCTTGTACTTCCTCCTTCCATTTGGGCAGGACATATGCCATTGCAAATGAGCCAACAGAGCAAAAAAAAACCAAACAGAAAAAAGAAAAAAAAAAAGCCAACAGCATACTGGGTTGTATTAACAGCAGTGGCTCTTGCAAATCAAGGGAAGTTATTCTTCTGTTCTACTTAGTACTGGTGAAGCATCACTTGGAGTACTGTGTCCAGTGTTAGTCCCTGCACCTAATGAAGGA
>NW_005841851.1:3685748-3720349 GCF_000455745.1 Alligator sinensis | reverse complement strand
AAAGAGTCTAGTGCAGAGCAACAAAAATGACAGCGGGCCTGGGAGGCAAGACTTATGAGGAAATTTAGTCTGGAGAAGAGAAGATGGAAGGGGATTTGATAACAGTCTTTAAATACCTGAAGGATGATTACAGAGAGGGTGGAGATGGGCTTTTCTCCATGATCAAAGGGGACAGGATTAGGAGCAATGGCCTCAAGCTTCAGCAGGGAAAATTTAGTTGGAGATTAGGAGGAACTTTCTGACTATAAAAGGGTCATCAAGCACTGTAATAGGCTGCCTAAAGAAATTGTGGAATCTTCATCCTTGGAAGTTTTCAAAAGCAGGTTGGATAGACACCTAGCTGGGATGATTTAATTAGGGATGATCCTGCCTTGAGCACAGGGCTGGATTAGATTAATTTGTGAGGTCCCTTCCAGCCCTACTTTCTTAAGATTTTATGAACATTCTCAGTGTAGTTTGGTGTTCCTGCTTGAGCAAAAGCCAGTAAGTACCATGAAATGTGAGAATGTGGAAAATAGATCATTAACTTTAATCCTCAAGGAGTGGGGACGTTCATCATTTTTAATTTGGGATGAAAGTCTGATGATGATGCTTATCAGGGATGTATTAGAGGCTTATACCTTATGTGTCAGTTCTTTGACATATTTGTCCGTCTGTGATGCCTGACAAAATTACACTAGAGATCACTGGTGAGGAAACTCCCTCTTCTATGGAAAGCTTAAATTCTGTCAAAAAAAAACAAAAGTAAAAAATGCTGCATTTTCAGGCAGAATTTTTTAGTTTTGAGGGGTGTTGTTGTTTGATAAAAAAAATCACAATTTTTTAAAGAAAGCAGACACTGTACATAGATGCTGATTTTTGGCCAAAAGTCCTATTTCTCACTCAACTATTCTTCATACAGACTTATTATTCAGAATTATTTAGGTCACCTTGATAATAAAACATAATATATCAAGGTGCTTGCTCAAAAATATAAAACCAAATTCATACCTTGTTGTATATATGCTATCCTGTTCCAGAAGCAGTCCCATGGTAAACCCATGGGAGAAAAGATGGCAAATATGTCACAGAAAACATTCCTCTCAAGAACATTCCTTTGATCCATTTGAACCATAAAAGAACAAGAAATTTATTCAAGGAAAATCAAGTTGATTAAAAAAAACCACTGATATTTTACAGTAAGAATGCCTAGACAGCTGATCCCTTGCTGGAAAATATGCTAACAGCCTGAGAGCTCTCAGGAACATCCTTATACAGTCTCAAATCAATTCCAATGAGTTTGCTGGCATGATGCATTCATGAATGATGCCAAAGTCTTACTCTACCCTCTCATTACAAGAATATATCTTTTCATCTTTGAGTGTCTTAGCTCTCACGCTTCAAAAAAATCTGCTTTTTTGAAATGTCTGAATTTTTTAAATATTTCTCAGCACATTGTTTTCTGTTCCTTTGTTCCACTGATTAGAAGAATAGGCATTAAGTGTAACTAAAACTTTATTCACAATCAAGCAAATAGCTGTAATACGAAATGTTAGAATTCCTAAGGCATGTCTTTGTGAAATGAAGTGTACTTCCATATAGAAACATGCAACAGACTACTGATAACAGCAATCTCAGCTGGAGATTACGTGTACCATTACTGCTTACAGAAAACTACACACAATATTCAGAAATAGTTTAAAAATAACAAAATACATATTGAAAGAGGTTGTTTTGGGGGACAAGGAGACATAACAGTGCTATCACATATTTGCATATTTAGGAAGCAGTGTAAATTATGTATAAGGAAGAGTGTGAAATGTCACATACAGCCTTCCTAGGTGACAGAACTTCAGTGAAAGTACATGCCGTCACCACAAACCTGCCTGAATTATTTAGTTCAGTAAATAAACTCAGTCATTTCATAGTGACTTTTTGTTTTATACTGCATCTAAGCAGAAGCACGCAGAAGTCAGGAATGTTGCCATGGAATACGTGGCATGCCATCCAAATCTGACATTTTTCAATGAAGATTTACAGGGATGCTTTTCTGTTTCATGACGTTTTGTTGAGAACTCTGCAGGCTCAAAGTTAAATAGGGGCTCCCAGGCTTTGCTGGATTTGGGACTGTGGACTCAGTTTACCTGTAAGTTATTGGTATTTCATTCTGCCTAACTAGTATTATGATTCCACCTGAAAGCACAGTGGCATGCGGTTCCTCACTGCTTGTCCAAACTGTTGTAACATGATAAACAATAACTGTCACCTACTGTCACACCTACCATGTGCTGAGTAACTGCCACCTACCAACACAGAAGTGCACACATGTCAGAGCTCGGTACAGTGGTTTCTAATCTTTGTAAAGAGCTTTGAGAGTCTCCATAGTGAAAGTCAACATGTAAACAAACTAAAGTTAGTTATCAGCATCATTCAGATTAAGTTTTTTGTTGTGCTTTATTTGAAAATGGAAAATATAAGCGAAGTCAGTGGTTTAGCACTTCATTATACATCTAAGTACAAGAAGTTAATAGAGCTGGAGAGCTCACTGTTAACTGGGAAAGGCAGAGGATGGAAACTGCTGAGAAGAGTTGGAGGTTGCCGCCTGTGCCACTTTCTCCTCCTTACTGAAGAGCAGCAGAATGACAGCCCTGAACTTCCAGGGGATACTTCTTTGCTGTTTGGTCCATATACTGTCAAAACTATGCATCTGAATCACCTCTAAAGTGACAGGACATTCTGTCCTGAGGGATCTGAGTCTTGGCTTGACTGTAAAAAGTTGAAAATGTCTCTAGAGCTTCATATAGTTTTAAAATAAAAACAAATTCAGTTTTAATAACTGTTATGAATTGGCAGATTATAGGAAGGAAAAGCTGTCCGTGTATAGCACTGGACTGTTGATCACGAGATTTGGATTCAATTCCTAGCTCTGCCACAGCCTCCCTGTCTGAATCACGTCAAGCTAATCTGTAGGCCTTGGTTCCCTACCTGGTGACCACGGACAATAATTCTTCCCATCTCTTACTTAATCTTCTCCATCTACACTGTTCATGTCATTACGGTAGGAGCTTCCTATTAACAACCTGTTCTAGCAGACTTTCTGGTGGAAATGCTCCACACTCATCTGTGCCCATAACTCACTTCTGGATGTCTCTGCCAATTTGCTCAGTTCCAAAATCCTGATTGCATGTATCTCAAACATCATGAGATTTTATGTTGTTACTATGTTCAGTATTTAGAAGAAAGTGGCACCTGGAACATGTTACCTTATCCACACAGGTAAGAAATCAGTCCCAGTATGCAACCCAGAGTAAACAGCAAGACCTTAAAATGCCAAGTAACCACCACCCAGCTGGTAAATCTTTGTTTCCAGTATTGTGCTGCCCTTACCATGTAACAAACTTATACCATGGGAACCTGAAAGGAAAATTAACATGCAGGGAACAGCAGAAGCAGAACAATGTCTACATAGCTTAGAGAGTACAGCATTTATATTACATCTTCTGACTTCTCCTTTTTACTCTGGTAGAAAAGAGTGGCAGATATCATGGCACTGAAATTGATGGAAAATTAAAAATACGCACTTGATGACAATTCAATACACTAGTGTCTGCCTGAGCCAACAGAAATCAAAGCACTGCCTGCCAGTGAGATCCCAGGGGAGATGTGGGTCATGTACAAGTGATCCAACAATCTTGAGAAAAGCTGAGCATGACATGACTTTTTCTTAATTAACAAAATGTTTCTTTTACATTTACGTGGAAGTGGAACACAAAAAGTACCCTGTAAAATATCTCAATACAGATAGAGGCAGTCACATTTGTCTCTTTTTTTTTTGCTGATAAAAAAAATCTATTAATGATGGGAAAGATAAGCCATACTTATCTGTGCAAAATTAGACAGAAATGTGGATCTTTTCATTATTATATAATGAGGCATTAAGTGTGCAGCTTGAGTGATGTAGAGCAATGTGAGATTTAAAAAAGATTAAAACCAAACACTGAAAAAAAAGAAAAACAATATTCACTTCATCTGCACTATATGCTGTCTCATACACTATGCAGGAAAGCGCATGCATGGGAAGTTGTGCTGACATATATATAGGGACTTTGATCATTACTAAACAAATTGAAAACAGGGAGAGAGAAAAAAATCACTCCCTTAGATCATTAGATGCCTTCTCACTGCCTCCCAAAATTTCACAGCAGCTATAAGTGTAGCAACATTGAAAAAATTGTCCCTGGCTTTTTAGACTGATTCTGTTGCAACTGATTTTTATTTTCATCCTAACTGATTTTTAGCTTTAACGTCTTGGTAAAATATTAAAAGTCTCTCTCTACAATATTGCATATAAGAAAGGTTGCAGATTGAATTGTCAAAATGAGTTATCCGACTCATGCTGCAACACCTGTGTATATATGCGGCACATAAATGTTATGGTCTACGTCTAGGGCTATTTGCTTTTCTGTAATTTAGCAAGATTCTCTGGAACATTTTAAAATTTCCCCTCCAAATTTTTCAACTTGCCTGAAGAGTACTAAAAAGGTAAATATAAATATCCCCCCCAAATCTACCATGCCAAACAGGCCTTCACACAATAGTTCTGAAATCAAATGCAATGGGTCAAATTCATCCTTGGAGTAATTCCACTGACTTCAAGGGTAATATGACCTAAGTGATTTCACATGAGAGATGAATATGACCCAGTACCTTTCAAGTATTGGAAACTTATGTATAACAACAGGGAAAGGGATATAGCAAATTAAATACAAGGTCCCAGTGTTGAGGTGAGCAGATGAGTTCATCCCTGACTCTGTGACTACTTTACAGACATCAAACAAAGGTTAATTGATGTAGGAGGCCAGAATTTTAAATCCCAGAGTTTGATTAATATTGTTACCAATAAGGCACTGGTGGTTGGGCTTTCAAGCGAAGGACAATAAAGGTTGTATTTCTGGGTCCAAACTGACCATCACAAGGACAGGAAGGAATTGCCATCTTCCAAAAATCACCATTGCATAATTTTCCAGGGTGGAGGATACCCTCTTCCTTCAAGGATTATCTAGTACAGACCTCTCCTTAAAGCAGTGATTCTCAACCAGGGATCCTTTGAAGGGTGCCATGAGCTGTGAGGATACAAGCAGAGAACCCAGACTCAGGTTTGTCCCTGCCTGGATAATCCCTGACCCGTACTGCCTAGATGCTGTGTAAGGAGGTAAGCACTCAGTTCACAAATGTTACAGAGATGCCTCAACTGCAGCAAGGGGTGCCTTGAGTCCAAAAAAGGTGAGAAGCAGTGCCTTAAGGGCAGAGTAGAGCATGGTAAGAGCACATAAACTGATGTTTCTCCTTCAGTCAGTGTTTCACATACTCATTAGATGTCCAGACTAGACAAAAAGATTATTGATCTCAAAGAAAAGTGGTGACATTTTGACAGCAATCTCCTAAATTGTGCCCTCAACATGTATGCAGGCAAAAAGCTGCCTGAGAAGATAACATTCGACATTAATTAGAGCCTGAAATGCTGCTGGATACCGCATTCAGAATAAACTGTGGCAATTTCTGGTTTCCTCATGAGCTTCCCAAAGAGACTGTGCCTCAAAAACAGGTGCCACATCCCAAATCTCATTGCACTCAGTTTCACCCAGTGAACCCAGAGGACTTCATCAGACATCTCTAAAGGAGTGGTACCCAGACCTTTTCGCCCTGCAGGCTGGATGGGTGGTGCCAGGTCTGTCCACAGGCTGGATCCAGCATGAGGTGCCCATGTGGCAGGGACCCAATCCAACTACATGAGGGGTAAAAGCCCAACTCCAATCTGGCTACCCAGCGGGGCAGGGAACATCCCAGCCCTGATATGGATGTACCAGGGGGTGGGGGGGATGAATCAGCACCGATCCAGTTGCACAGGGGAGGGGGCAGGCCAGCCCCAATCCTAATGCATGTGGGGGGAGAGGAGCATGTTGTGGAGTGGCCCCAATCCAGACGTACAGAGGGAGGGGAGTAGGAAGCAGCCCAGTCCCAATCTGGACACATGGGGAAGGGTACAGGGAGCAACCTGGCCCTGATCCTGATGCATGGGAGGGGTGGGGGGTAGAGCAGCCATGATACAGACATATGGGGGTGAAGGAGGATGGGGGAAGGGAGCAGGGATGGACAGGCCAGAGTAGCCCAGACCTGATCTGGACATGCAGGGGGAGTGGGGTCGGGGCACACAGGGGCAGGGCGCAGCCAAGTCCAATACTGATGGACAGGGGGTGGGCCCTGCTTTGATCCCACTGCATGGCAGTGGCCCAGGTAGGAATGGATCCAGCCATGCAGTTTCCACTACTCCCCCACCACCAAAATTACAGCATGGGGATTCCTGCAGGCTGGATTTGACCTATGGGCCAGGGGTTGAGCACCTCTGATCTAACGCAAAGTCAGAGAGAGAAGTAGACATGCCGAGAAAGCAATTACACTGAATCTGCCAGCATCCAACTCCTGAAAGGTGAGACAATTTACATGAACACAGCTGACAACTTGCTCTGTGCGCTCAAGGCCCATGGCCATGGCAGACTTGTGCTGAATATTAGAGTCATAGTGAGGGAAATCTGCCCAGGAAAAAAGTATCTAATTCTAAATGCAAGAATGTATCGATTTTCTCTCATAATCTATTACAAACAGTAGATGTGCATCACATACATGTCTGAATTTTAAGCTGATTTTTGATAAACTGCCACAAGCCATACAAAAAAAGAGCAATAAGCAAAAACTTTCCTGTTTCTCCCCTCCAACCTTCTAACCCAAGCCTTTAATAATTAAGGACTAAAATCTCTGCTGACACTACTCTGTCAGAAGCAATGACATTTTAGAGGCATAAAGGCAACAGAGTTACATCAGGAGAAGATTTAGCCCATTGTGCTTCTGAAGGATGCTACATTTTCATCCTTGAAGCCAGAGATTCAGTGTGCAGTTTTTCACTGATGTACTTGGAGAGATAGCTTCTAGAGAAACAATAGGACTCCATATTCAGGGTCTTTCAGTCCATGACCTATAAAGGCCAACCTGTATGCCTGAGCCATGGCATTCACAATATGGCCTAAGAACAATCCCTAGACAGTTATTCCATACCCATTCCCAATTTGAATGAGCAACAGCCTCTACATCCATCACCAATCCCTCCACAAAATATCCCCACTGTTTATTTCCACCGTGACATGAATCCAGGGTCAGCACAGACAGCATGGACAGTAACAATGAGCAGCACAAAGGAAAAACTCCTTTCCTAATGCCTTTAATTGGTCTTATAAAAACCACATAAAGTTGCTTCTGTCAAGAGGCCAATTAAATTTGCATAATCTTATCCCAGTTTGCCCTTACCTCTTGATCCAAACTGAACAACTTTGAACTTATCTCCTGCTGCTGAGAATGACTAACCTACAGCAACTTTTTCTCTCTGACATTATTTTTCCCTGCAGATAAAAGGGAAGTGCTTGTTTGATTAATATGAGACTTCAGGCTACATTTACTGACTCTAATGTTCTCCTCAAAGACCCCTTTGCATTGCACACTGCAGCTGTTAGCAGCAATGGAGTATGTTATTAATAGAATGAAATTCTTATTAAAGATGGATGATCCATTCATTGAAGATGCCGTACAGGACAGAAGGAAATTCACCAAACAACAAGGGCCACTTGGTTATTCAGTCTCATTGTAGTGAACCACCACTGTGACTGTCACTGTGTATCAGTGCACACAGGCACTCACAGAGTTCCCAATTCCCCTTGTACTACTTTTCTTTTGGAGATCCTCTTCTTACATGCTACACTATAAAAGCCTGTCAGTCAAGTGTCTTTATATTTATGAGTCTCACCTAAGCCAGTACAGCCGTATGTAGTTTGCATAAACTTACAAGTTCATTTCAAACTTTGCTACAGCAGTGCACACATCTCAGGATACTGTTTTACATAAAGGTGAGCTTACTTAAGCAGTTCTTTCCCAGACACATCATATAGCTGAAATCTGCAAAAGCACTCAGCATTTATTGAGCTGTAAGCATTGGGGTTGATAGAGCATTCTCATTAACTTCAGTGCAAGCAGAGCTAGATCTGCACTGGGTACTTCTGAAAATCCGTGTCACTAAAATAGAAACCCACTTCTTCCCCATGGATCATGCACATTTTTTGAGGAATATATTCCATGTATATTCCTTTAATTCATCATATACAGCACACTCTTGTGCTTGGTTCACAAAGGAAGCAGTTAGCAGGTCACTTACCAAGACGGTGCAGGTGTCCTCACCTGAGCAACCTTGGGTGTTTATATATGTGCTCCAGGAGGCATGGAGAGGGGCGATTTAGTGCAGCTCTGAGAGTGGTGCTAATTAAAAGTGCCCTGAGTGTCATGTGTATCAACGTCCCTGCACTGAAAAATGACAGCAGGGCTCTTTGAACTAAAACTCGTGCAACAAGCTTTAGTCTAAAGGACCCTGCCACCATTTTTCAGTGCAGGGATGCAGATACATGTAACACCGAAGTCTGCTGGAGCATGGTAATTTCCATGCTCCCACAGACTCGATTAATTGATCACCGTAATGGAATTACAGCACACTGGAGCAGACTTCCTGCATGTGTATAGGAGCCCCTATTTCTAAGAATTTCAGTGCTGTACTTGCTGCAGAGAAATAGGTATGTGCTCCCCTGAGCTCAGCTTCCAACAGATAAGTGGATGGAGAAATTCATCTTCAACTATTTTTCTACTTGGACTCTATTTTCTGCTAACAAGTTGGAATCTTGAACAGGTTATTTATTAATTTATAAGACTCTGGGGTTCATTTTAAGTCTTCATTTTACTACCTTCTCAAGCTGAAACTAGTGTTCCAGAAGTGTCAGAAGAAAGGGGAAATCTATTTAAAAAAGCTCAGATAAAAAACAAAATGTAAAATTATGAAACCCAAAGGGCATGACTGGGGGGGGGGGGGGGGGGGGTGTCCTGGGGACAGCTGGGCATAACTCTGCTAGGCTGCTACTGCCATTTTTACCCAGAAGAGATTACATCGGAGACTGCGACATACTGTTGTTGTAGACCAGTTATTATTACAGGCTGAAAATCCAAATGTAACATTGCCCCGTTTCACTTACTCTTTAGTCCACAGGAGCTTTCCAGGCCTCCAGCCAAATGGTGATGTGCAGCAAGATTGATCTACTATTTCACTGTTTCTAATGGGCCCCAAACTGTTGCTGATTGACACAGTAGCCTATAAGATGACAGACTGGTAACTGGGATGAACTGTAAATCTTACTATCCTGGACTAACCCAGGGACTGATGCAGGTGGCCCAAACACAGCCAGAGTTTGGGTATGTCAGTGGGGACCTTTGGGAAAAGCTCACACTGCCAGCAAGGTGTTTGCTGAATCTTCACTCATCTCTCACAAGCTCGATGTTTACTTACTATTTGCAGAAAGCGAGGTCAGATAAAGAACAGGAGCTGAGGTGCTCTTGTCCGTGGTGTGACTATGTGTGTCCATGCATGTTTGTTTATCGAGTTTCCGAAGGGCTCACCTGAATGAACCAAGTCAATCATTTTTGCCTCCTTCAAAAGAAATCCCCTTTGTAAACATCTGAACATATATCCATTAGGCTGCCTCTGGTGAACCAACCATTCATGACAGCAATTTGAATTTTACATTTTCCACACTGTAAACCCAATGGCCTTATCCTCTCCCAATTATTTCCAACGGGTCTAATATGACATTGACCCTGACATCTAAACAGCTGCACAAGGAGGACGGTGCAACAGGAAACACAAGGAGGAGGGGGGAACTGAGAAAGCAGGGTAATCGGCTAGTTATTTCAGGTGTCTGTACACAAATGCATGGAGCCTGGGTAACAAGCAGGAAGAATTTGAAGTCCTTGCACAGTCCAGGAACTCAGCCGTGATCGGAATAACAGAGACTTAGTGGGAGCTCGCATGACTGGAGCACTGTCATGGATGGGTATAAACTGTTCAGGAAGGACAGCCATGGGATAAGAGGAGGAGGTGTTGCACTGTACATAAAAAGGCTGTGTGATTGCTCAGAGCTCCAGTATGAAACTGGAGATAGGCCTGTTGAAAGTCTCAGGGTTAAAGTTAGGGGGGAGAGCAACAAGGCTGATGTCGTGGTGGGGGTCTGCTACAGACCGCCAGACCAGGAGGATAAGGTTCATAGATTCATAGATGTTAGGGTCGGAAGGGACCTCAATAGATCATCGAGTCCAACCCCCTGCGTAGGCAGGAAAGTGTGCTGGGTCTAGATGACCCCAGCTGTAGATGAAGGTAGATGAAGCTTTCTTCAAACAGGTAACGGAAGTTTCCCAATCCCAGGCCATGGTTCTCATGGGGGACTTCAATCATCCTGACATCTGCTGGGAGGGCAATACAGCAGTGCACAGGCAATCTAGGAAGTTTTTCAGAAATGCTGGAGACAACTTCCTGGTGCAAGTGTTGGAGAGACCAACAAAAGCCATTCTCTTCTTGACCTGCTGCTCACAAACAGGGAAGAATTGGTGGGGGAAATAGAAGTGGATGACAACTTGGGCAGCAGTGACCAGAGGATGATCGAGTTCAGGATCTTTACAAAAGGAAGAAAGGAAAGCAGCAGTGTATGGACCCTGGACTTCAGAAAAGCAGACTTCAACTCACTCAGGGAACTGAAGGGCAGGATCCCCTGGGAGGCTAGTCTGAGGGAGAGAGGAGTCCAGGAGAGCTGGCTGTATTTTAAAGAAACCTTACTGAGGGCACAGGAACAAACTATCTCGATGTGCAGGAAGAGTAGCAAATATGGCAGGCGACCAGCTTGGCTTAGCAAGGAACTCTTTGGTGAGCTTAAACCCAAAAAGGAAGCTTACAGGAAGCGGAAGCTTGGACAGATGACTAGGGAGGAGTATAAGAATATTGCTTGGGCATGCAAGGATTAAATCAGGAACATCAAAGCATGAATGGCTCGTGCCTCCTGAGGCTGGAGGGGCACGGCAACCGCCCACAGGTGGTGGCAGTGTTGTGCCAGCGGCAAGCGGGGACTGCCCACAGGCGGCCACAATGACATCAGTGGTGAAGGCGGGCTGAGCAGGGACTGCCCACAGGCAGCTGCGGTGGTGTTGGCAGTGGAGGGGTGGCAAGTGGCGACCACCCACAGACACTAGTGGCAGCGTCAACAGTGGGCAATCTTGGGGGGGCACGTGCCCCCACCCCCCATACCCATCCTATGCATCACCTATGTGTCAAAGCACAATTGGAGTTGCAGCTAGCAAGGAACATGAAGGGTAACAAGGGTTCCTACAAGTATGTTAGCAATAAGGAGGTGGTCAGGGAAAGTGTGAGTCCCTTACTGAATGGGGGAGGCAGCCTAGTGACAGAATGAGGAGGAAAAGGCTGAAGTGATCAATGCCTTCTTTATCTCAGGTTTCACAGGCAAGTCAGCTCCCAGACTACTGCACCGGGCAGCAGTTTTGGGAGAAGTGAGCAGCCCTCAGTGATGAAAGAACAGGTTAGGGACTATTTTAAAAAGTTAGACATATACAAGTATATGGGGCCAGATGGGATGCATCCGAGGTTGCTGAGGAAGTTAGCTGATGTGATTGCAGAGCTGCTGGCTGCTATCTTTGAAAACTCATGGTGATCAGGGGGAGGTCCTGGATGACTGGAAAAGGGCAAATATAGTGCCCGTCTTCAAGAAAGGAAAGAAGGAGGATCCAGGGAACTACAGACCAGTAGTCATCCTCACCTCTGTCCCTGGAAAAATTATGGAGCAGGTCCTCAAGAAATCCAGTTCTAAGCACTTGGAAAAGCGGAAAGTGATCAGAAACCAACAACATGGATTCATCAAGAGCAAGTCATGCCTGACCAACCTGATTGCCTTTTATGAAGAAATGACTGGCTCTGTGGATGCAGAGAAAGTAGTGGACATGATATACCTTGACATTAGCAAGGCTTTTGATATGATCTCCCACTGCACTCTTGCAAGCAAGTTAAGGAAGTATGAGTTGGATGAACAGACTGTATGGTTATAGAAAGCTGGCTGGATTCTCGGGTTCAACAGGTACTGATCAATGGCTCTATGTCTAGTTGGCAGCTGGTATCAAGTGCAGTGCCCTGGGGGTTGGTTCCTGGGCTGGTTTTGTTCAATATCTTCATGAGCAATCTGGAATATGGGATGGACTGCACCCTTAGTAAGTTCGCAGGTGAACAATCCCATGCATCACTACAGGTTTGGGACCAACTGGCTAAGCAGCAGCTCTGCCCAAAAAAGACCTGGAGGTTACAGTGGACAATAAGATGAATATAAGCTGGCAGTGTCCTCTTGTTGCCAAGAAGGCTAACAGAATAGTGGGATGCATTAGTAGAGGATAGAGCTAGACTGTTCTCAGTGGTGGCAGATGACAGAATGAGGAGCAATGGTCTCAAGTTGCAGCAGGGGAAGTTTAGGTTGGATATTAGGAAAAACTCTCTCACTGGGAGGCTGGTGAGGCACTGGAACAGGTCACCTAGAGAGGTGGTGGAATCTCCTGTCCTTGAAGGTTTTTAAAGCCCAGCTCAAGAAAGCCCTGCCTGGAATGATCTAGTTCAGGATGGTCCTGCTTTGAGAGAGGGGTTGGACTAGAAGACCTCTCGAGGTTCCTTCCACATCTAATTTTCTATCATTTTGTGCTTCTATGAAATAATCCTAAGGGAGAAATGGGTAGTTTCCTAATTAAAAGGATAAGCATGAGCTATAGGAACCACAGAATATAAGTTTGTGCAGGCTGGAAAGTAAGTTAGAAGCTTTTGCTACCACCCTTCCAACGGTAATGAGTGGGCAAGAGGCAGCTTATTATTAATTTTTCCACCCAGCACTGTCTCCAAGAAAAAATACATTTGGGCTGAGACCACTGTAAAGAACTTCTGTCCCCGAAGTCAAAGTCCTGCACATAGAACAGAACAATCCTACGCACCACCAAGAGAAACAATGGCCAGAGAAACGTATCTTAGGATGCAAATACTAAATGCATACTTGTCAAATGGATAATACCCATCAAGAATTTAAAAAAAACACTAAAAAGAGGTTAAGAAGACCCAGCTAATAACTTCATATTATTTTTGCTTTGATTTATATTCCTGACACTTATAAGAAGAGTGCACTAACAAGGCGTCCATGGGACCTGTTCCTTGGCTCTGCTACTAATCAACTCAATGGCATTGCAAAAACGGCATAACTTCTCTTGCCTCAGTGCAGTGCCTCAGTGCCCTCAACTGCAAGATTGACGTTGGTTTCTGGAAGGTCATCAACCATCTTGTTTTGTCCTGCAGCCATGCCTAGGAAACTTGATCGTAGACCAGACCCCTTCTGTGCTAGATGCTGTGCAAACTCAAAAGAAAAATAATCCCTGCCCCAAGGAGTTTACAGTTGTCCACATCATACCAGGGGTCTTGTGAGATTTAATATGAGTTTGCAAAGTGTTTAGAGATTTGCCAGTAAATGATGTTAATATTGCCAACCATTTGAAAAGGATTAATGAAAAATTTGAAAGGGTTTTTTTATTATGTTGCATAACATGGCTCATGCAGAAATAGTGAATGATCCCCATTGGCTTTCAATTTACCAGTAACCTCTCTGCATAATGGGCTGCCTGTTCTAAAACAGACCTAAGGGGACAGGGCCAAAAGGAAAGACAAAAGAAAAAAGAAAGAAGCAAGCAGAGAAGGGAAGATGAATAGGAGTAAGTTTTTTTCCCTACCAATTTCAAATTTCTTCTAGTGACAACACTTTCTTGCAGGAAGGCAACACACATCAGGCACTGGAAGAGCTGCCCTCTGTGGCAAATTATTCCTTAAAGTCATTTTAGCTATGAATTTATTTCCCATAAAATTAGGCCATAGATTGCTTTCTGTGTGCATGTGTGGTTTACACTGAGATTTCAGAACAGACAGAACTGTCACTTTCAAAGGCTAGCTGGAATCTGCTTCACAAAAGCAGAACATAAAAGATTTCCCATGACCCGTATATACTCTATAGATTTCTATCAGCCTCTGCAGACATCTCTGAAGATTCAGAACCTTTGATTTCCAACAGTCTGAAAACATAAAGAAATTTGTTCAATAGGATAAAAGCCTTAAACATGCCTGGAGATTTTTTTTTTAATCTACGGGCATACTAGCAATGGCTCAGAGCTCCCCTTTCCCTATATGTCTAAAAACAATTTTGAGCAGTAAAAAGAAATGCAGTTGCCCTGAATTCTGGCAACAACAGTTTGCGGAATTAGGAATACAAATTCAATTGTGTCAAATTTCACCACCTCATACTATCAAAAAAATAAGCAGTAGAGGGCAGAGAAAGGAGCACCCGATTTTCCAGGAGGTTGGTTGTTTGTGCAACTTACATGTGATCTAATAATACATTGGTGCATTTGTAAGGACACTCTTGAATAGTGGCTGATGCTGTTTTTGATAAAGCAATGATACTGATTTAGCTTAACAAGGGAGGAGCAATGATTTAATTAAACTGATTTAAAAATGGATTTGGTTAAAACTGATGCAAAGTTCTGGGTGCAGACCTGACCTAACTCAGGGTCACACAGAAGACCACCAGAAGTCAGGAATAAATCTTCAGGTGTCCTGATATCCAGACCTGTGTCCTGAATATTGGACATACTACCTCCTCCTACATTACATTTTGTCACAATCTGCTTTCATACTCAAATTCCTCAGGACCTTTTTCTAGAGCACTCACAAGAGAAAGCCACTGTTACCACTTCCCTTTAACAAAAGGGATCAGAACCACGTTCAGCTACGAGACCTGAGCCCTCTACTATAAGCAGAGCTAATGGGGATTCTCCTTTAGCTTTGACAGGGAAAGTGCTTTCAGAGCCTAAAATTATCAATTGTATCCTTCTTTATACTCAACTGTGGCCCCGGCATGACACAGGTTGGTTATAGCATCAAAGCGGATTAAGACATGTCAAAGCTCTCAGCCCTCCCTGGAAAAAGCACTGCCCTTCTGACACCCCTTCTTCCCAGCTCTTCTGCTGTTCACCAGGACACAGAGGTTATGGAGGTCTCCCATCTCCTCCTCTTTGAGTCCTGGCCTAGAAGCTATACACCATCACTGTAGCCTCTCCTCTCATGAATCCCACATCACCAGGATTCAGATGATGAATTCCTACACCTTAGCACACTGTAGCAATAGCCCCAGGATAAGACTCTTACTTATACCTATGTACCTCCAGGGACTAAGACATAAGCACTCCTGGTTAGTACACCTGCATAAATGAGAGTATGATCTGACCCAGTAAATGCAATTATTTCTGTGGAAGCAAGACACCAACTACAGGCAATCTGCCCTCCTAAAAGTCCTGCACCCTATGCAGAAGGAGCTGAAACTCTAAAATTTGGGGGTGAGGAGAACAAAAAAAGAAGAGCAGAGAGAATTAACCCTTCTAGTGTTCATTTGCCCTGTGAAACCAGCTAAAGAATCCCTAATGTAAGCCATCTCCTTACAAGCACTCCTATGACAACCTCATCTGGAACATTAGATATATGGCTTAACGGGCTTGATCCAAAGTCCATTTATGTCAAAGAAGTAACTCTCATCAACTCCATGAGCTTGGAATCAGGCTCTAAAATTGGGCCATTGAGGTCAGGAGTAAGCAAGCCTCTAGATGGCATGCCTACAGAATGCCCCAGTATCATAGGGACTGGAAAGATGTCTTTAATTATTTCATTGTGAAAGAGGGCAAAGATCTTTGGGGATGCAATCCACTGTATAAATTATACATATTGAACACACTGAACTGTGCCACCATGAGATACTTTTCTCTACATAATTGCCAAAGTCTGTTTATGTTGTCAGTGTATTCCATTCACTGGGATGTCGCACTGCTGATCTGAACTGCAAACTGCTCACAAAGCAGCTTGACTTCACTAGTGGTAACTGAAAATATATCAGTTGAGCCATAGCTCTTAATCTGTTTGAAACATTAAAAATTAAAATCCAATTACAACTATTATTGTCAAACGGCCGGTTATTGAGCATGGCAATCAGTGCAGAGAGACATCATTATAACTCTGTTTTTGCATCTCAATGCAAACAAAGAAAGCTAGATGTTATACTCGTCTGATGTGCAAGGAGGCAAGAAGCTACTCCTGTACAGAGCAATATTTTCAAACCATGCACTAAACCACTGAGCATATTACATTGTCTGCACTCGACATCAGAAGGCATAAGCATCACTTGGTCAGCTGCTGAGGGCAGAAGACATCACACTCGTTTTCTCACTGCAAAGGCAAAGTGGAGCAGAAATGATTTGATATTGTTAAGTCTGCTGTCCCTAGAAACAATGCCTAGATGTGCTGCACGAGTGTTACAAAAGCTATGAACACAGGAGCTCCGCAGCTTCTGTTCAGGAAATAACTCCCCCACACACACTCTCTTCAAGTTATTAAACCAGCTCCCCAAAAAAGCAACACATTTCATATTGAGGAGGGAATAATCATAATGATACTGGTAAGCTTAGCAGGTCAAATACATCCTTGGTCCAGCTTCATAGAAGTTGCTGCTTCCGTATAAATGGAAAACACACTTATAAACCCATTTGAGATCTTTGCATGGTAAAACATGGCTTTTTTTAATTTCAGGTCTCTCTCATTTGCTTTGATACTCTCTCGACTTAACATTTAAAAACTGCAGAAAAAACCCTGCTTCCTGCAGCCACTCAGCCACAGTTTGTTAGGGTGATAACAATGTTAGGCAACATTCTCAAGGTGGCAAGATGGTAATTTCTATCTGGATTTGTTCATATCCAAGCATCTCAAAGCATCCCACACAAATTATCTGGCATGCAAGACTCACTTCACCTGACTGAAATTCAGACACCTCCTGGGCAAAACATGGCAGCTGGTAAAGAGCAGGCAGCAACAGCACAGAACAGATCAGGATGGGAAGAGAACACAAGACAAAAATTAAATGCGAGGGGGGACTTTAAGAGAATATTGCTAAGCTCTTTGCAATGGGGATCCTCTTTATGTTTAGTATTCACAGAGCACCTGGCACAGGTAGGCCCTGATCCAGGACATAGGCCCTATCACAATATGAGAAGGACATTTTTCCTGCTCAGTTTTGCAACACTTTATTGGAGTAGGATCTTGAGCTCTTAAGGGCAGGCCGGTTAGACAAGAGCTTCTCAAACAAGTGTATGTGTACCCCCATGGGTATGTAGCAAACTTCTAAAGAGAACATGAGAAGGAATGATGAAGCAGAAGGAAGAAAAAGGGAAAGGAAAGGAAAAATAAAATAACTCTACAATCTCTCTCCAATTGTTAGGTTGCATTATGATTGTACTTAGAAATCCTCCTGTTTTTATTATTCCTAAAAAGAAGTCTTAGGGGTACAGAGCAGTTTAATTAACATAAGGGATACACGACCCAGAGAAGTGTGGGAATGTCTGCATTAGCACCGCTCTGTCCAGCTGCAGCTTCTGCTGGCAACCGACTGCACATATTTCTTTCCTTTATCTTTTTCAAAATATTTTTTGTTCTTCCCTAAACTATTCTAACCACTTCACCAACATTAGCAACTTAAGCTGCACAACATCCTTGAACAGTAATAAAACATTAGTTCCCTTTTATCAATGGAGAAATCAAGGCTCAGAGAGGTTAAATGCACCACACAAGTTCACAGGCAGGCAGATGCTGAGGAGGCAAAGCCAACTGAAACCTGCATTCTCTCCACAAATGCCTTCTCCCCCACTGCCCGGCTCCTTGCAGTTTCTCTGAGTCTCTCCAAAGCACAGATTACCAGGCTGTATGCTGCACTTCCTCTGCAATCTAGCAGTGATGGGGAAAGGGAAAGACCTAGCTCCTCAGTCTTTGTGTGTACAGTATCAGGGCCAGATAGCAACACTCCCTAATCTCCTGCCTAGCTTCACAACTCAAGGGTACATGTGCAACAAGTCCTCAGGAAATCCTCCAAACATCACAGCTGGGAGGTTTTTCAAGATCAAAAGAAAGATGAAAAGCACACTTGCTCTAGGAATACAGAAAAGAAGGGGTAACTTGTGTAAGAACTCATATGATAGATCTCGAAGCACCTGCAGAGCAAGTGGAGAAAGAAACAAACTTCACAGGATTCTCATGTCATCTCACTTTTACTTGGGAACTGTTCCTGGCAGAGATGCCGAGTCCGTGGAGGCCCAAGGACCCTAGCCCCTACTTGGGAAGAGGGCTGTCACCTGAAATGCACAAAACTTTCCATATGTCCGTCATGTTAGCCCCAGCCCGGCAAAAATAAAGGTTGGCTCTTATGGTTCCTGGCATAAGGCTGCCATGGATGCAGTGATGTCTGCCACCCTACTGGGAAGAAGAGTTGGTCAACAGGTAACAGGGATCCGAGTCATGATTTTGTATTACTCGGGACTGATGATACTGAGTGATAGACCTTTTTTTTTTCCTTCATATTGGGTAGCACGAGCTGAGATCAGGATCCCACTGACTTAAAACCCAAGTACCACTTTCAAGTCTGAATCTAGATCCCAATCCATAACTCAGGCCAAGATGGACAACTGGACCCTAAGACTCTTTAGGAGTGCTTAGAGTCTGAACGTCCCAGCTTAGACCCAAAAGTACCCTCTGCATTTCTATAGCTGTGTGCGCGTCCGATCCTTCTCCTTCCTGACACTGAGCTCTGCCTTCCCCTGCCGTGGCGCTACAAAATGAGGCCTATTCAATGCCAGAAGTGGCACAATCTGCTCTTTCATTCAATGACTAAATAATCATAACATACGGCCAGATTCTTCTCTCAGTTTTGCTGAGTTAAAATCCGGAGTAACCCAAGTGTGCAGACCTGGCTGATATAAGGACAGCAGGTGTGAGATTAGAATCTGCCTCTTAGAATGCTTGGGAGGGAGGCAGAAGCCAGGTGTGAGATCAAACAACATGAGGGACACGGTAATGCTGTCTCTCATCCCATCTTCAATCCAGTGTGGCATTGATTTAGGTGCAGTTAGCTCATAGTCCAGTGTAAGAGATGAATGGGTCTCAAAGCCCTTGTGAAGGGTCAGATTTATCCCTCTGTATCTCTGCCAAAGACCCCACAGTACTCCAAATATACACGTAGTCCTCGACTTACAACATTTCGAGTTACAGCGTTTCACACTTACAATGTTTATAAATTGACACCTGTTTAAACTTTCTGTCATCAGTTTTGACTTTAGAACATTTGATCCAACACCATGTCATGCCAGCAAACAAGTTTGCTGTGTCGCCCATCTCCCTGGAGAACATCTGTCCAAACGTCCTTGGGCATTTTCTTTAAGAAACCAGACAAGACTCCAGAAAAACCTGCAGCCAAGACTCCTGAGAAGACTCCAACCAAGAACCTTTCAAAAAGTCCAACCAAGAGCCCTTCAAAAAGTCCAGCAAAGTCACCTCAAATAAGTCTTTCCATTTCAATATGATCGCTATTTACAATATAAATACATTAATGTAGCTGTATTACTCATCTATAATTGATTGAGTACAACATTCTGGGTTATTTTTGGTGAAAATAGGGTACTGGGCCTTGGTTCAGGAACCAATCCCCCATTTAGAACATTATTTCCTATCGGAAAAATCAGTTCCAAGTTACAACGTCTCGACTTAAGACGTGGTTTTCAGGAACCAATTGTGTCTTAAGTCCGAGGACTGTCTGTACACCAATGTACTTGAGAGCAAAGATCTCTACTGTTGCCCTCCTCTAACTGCCCTAGTAGTTAGCTCCTAGGTCACAATTTCTCTCTCACCCTTCCCTAGCTTGGAGAGAAAGGCAATGATAGGAAGAAACTCAGCATGTTCAGGATACCTTCACATTGCTTGGGGCACTTACACCTAAGCAGCAGAGTGCTGAGAGCAGGTGGATGCTGCCAGAGCTAGAAGTGAACTCAGTACCAGAGCCCTCTGTCTTCTCCGATTTCACTGATTCTGTCATTAACTCATGTTCTGATTTAGGTGAAAACCCGTGTCTTGCTCATCTCATATGTCATTTAGGAAAGTTAATAAAGTTTTACTGCATAAAATGTAACAGTAGCCCATTCACTGAGTGGAAGCAATTCAAGAACTCCGTGGTATATGAGATCAGAATCTAACTGAGACTAGACAAATTCTCAACCTGCGTTAACCATCAGAGCCCTGTTTTCATTACACTACTCTATGGCTGGGAGGTGTCACAGGTACAATTGAATCCTCCCTCAGTCTCTATGTTAGAAGCCTAAATCTAAAGTGAGCCAGTGATTGCTATTAGAGTTATCCCCAATTAAAAATGCAAGAGGAACAGAATGGTTGGAGATGTTTACTCTGGCATCCCTAATCCTATAAATGGTGGATGCCAGGGAGGGTATTGAATAAAGGATAGATCACTCAAGAATGCTCTCCCTGTATAGCATCTGCTTCTGCCCCTATCGGAGACAGGATACTGGGCTAGATGGACCACTGGTTTGAGACATTATGGCATTTCTTATGTATGTTCTTAGGAAACATCATTATTTGTACTGAGAGGTTAGTCCTAGGCATCTCAATATTGCTGGGGCTAAAACACACAAGGACAAAAAAAAAAAAAAAATTGAGCAAACCTCTTAAATCAGAAGCCTGAATGGAGAAGAAAGATGTGAGAACATAACTGCTCCCCTGGGAGGGTATCATTAGAATCACGTGCATCACCTTGGCTATGGAGGGAGCAAGAAGCTATCACTGTATCCTCAGTGAGCCTGGATGCATATTTCACATAGTCCCATGGACTCCGTGATCATTCTACCTTACATTTCCTTAAGACCTGGCATAGCACCGTGCCTGAGTGCCTGCAGGTGCTGTTACCAGTTAGATGTATTCCATGTGGTGCCTGTAATTTACCTGTCAGTCATTACTTCACTAATTATCTACTCAAGATGGCTTATCACACAGCACGCCTGACATTTTACACCCGCCACTAGAGATATGACTGATTTATCCTAAACAAACGCACAGATGTATGAAATACAATATCCCAAATAACACAACATGCAGCTGACACTTGCAAACACACAGCCACTAACTCGCAGCACTGGAGAAAAAAGCACATTTAAGATGTCTATTTACTGTTTAAGTGAACTATGCACCATAGCTAAAGATAAGAGAGGCTGCACAGTCAAAACCTATCAGCTTCACCTACATGAGCAAAACTACTGTATAACCACAGAGAACATGCAGGCACATCTGAGTGACTGCAACATGCAGTAAACACAAAGCACTGTCTCCCAAGTAGGAATGATCACACTAATGTCATTATCAAATACAATGTAGAGCATAACTCCCAGGAATACAATATCACTCTTCTCCTTACAGCCACAGTACAACCAAACCTATGCTACCCCCCATCCCCATGGGTAAAGTTTGCAGGACATGCCTAAATGTTACTGCAACGGATGCAAACCAGTCAAAATTTGATAAGAGAATTCTAACTTGTTATATCTCTTTGCCACCAAGATTTCACTGCACCCACATACATTTTGTTTCTAATCCCTGGAATGGAGTTTCATTTATTTATCTGAGACCCTTTCAAGAATCTGGACAGCACTGTCATAATTAATTAAACATATCTACTAACAGGCACAGAAGCTTTGAAGCAACTACTGTATGGGTAAGGTAAAAAGCACCCCTTACATTCCCCAAAGTAACAGGTTCACTGCCAGATAGATTTTAATCTGTGCAGAACAGAAATAAAAAGTGGGGAGAAATATTCTGTTATGAACCTGATACCAGAGAACAGCCATGCCATAAGCAGAAAACAATTTATCCTCTGGCTAAAATGCAAAATTATATGGTAGAAAGAATAAATCCACCTACTGTGCTTCTGCGGTAGGCTTCCTAAATCCATTGTCTTCTAGAGATCAGACTTTATTCAATTGCCTATATTAAAATAGAAATACTCCCAGCATTTTCCCCCTGTCTTTCTCCCTCTTTTGCTGTAGCTCCTGTGTGAGTCTCTCCCTGTTTGTATGAGAAGGTAGTTTAAATTTCATCCCATTTATTAGCTCAGCCACTGAGGAATCACTGTCAGTTTCCTGATGGTACATGCTCCTTTGCAATAGACAACATTGGAGCATAGGGAGGGGGGCAGGGTTTTATCTAAATTACTTTTTGCTAGAATAATTAACCCTTTGCAGACTGATAACTATTTCTTGCTGATACTATTCTTCAGCATCTAAAATCAGTTTAAGCAAGAGACAGCCTCCCTCCTTTTCCCCCTCTTTCCTTCCTTCTTTTATTTATGAAAACTTTTTCATGCTAGTGTTTCTTCCTTTAAGTGTATCCCCCACCCCCATTGATTTGTAATTGAACAACACAGGCAGAATCATCCAAGACAAATTCATTTAGGGTGGCCTTTTTCAGCATTACCCAAACGATTTAGAAGCACAGAGTCCGTGGAGTTTCAAAATAACTTGTGCTCCTAAATTACCTGAGCACTAATGACAGCTCTATTCTTAGTGGGTGGTTCTTCACCTACAGGTGAGAATAAATAGTAACTAGAGATTGGTCACTCACTTAGTAAATTATTTAACATTTCTTATAACAGCAGCCCAAAATGATAAAGCCTAAACTATTCCCAAATAACTGAACCATTTTGGAAAAGAACACTTTCAATTCTGGGTGCACACACATGTAATTAGGAATTTAAAAAATAAGCAACAACCAGAACCAGGCTGGATAAACCAGAAAAGCAGGCAGACAGACAAAATGGAGAGAGGTGCAATAGCACCTTTAATAGCACTTTTCAGCTGAAGACATTTCCCAAACCCCAGTAACAGAACAGATTAACTTCAACTGAACACTCCCAATTTAAACCAACGTAAGTGAAATTAGGTTTTGCACCATTACTCGCACTCACCTGCTCTAGTCACCAGACATTTCTTTACTTCTAGGCTTCTGCAACACATATAGCCCTCATGATCTCAGAAGACACCACCACTGGTACTTTCCTCAATCAGTTCAGTGCAGTCATCCAGAACAGCAAAAACCTTCTAAAAATCCAGCATTTCCAAGGGAATACTCTATGCTCACTAGATGTCTGTCTCTCTGTGCAGGGACTTGTAGCTTCCCTTTATCTCCAGGCCTAGGTAACACTTCTCATCTGCACATTTTTATGGAAAGCTGCACAAGAAAAATGGGTCAAGGAAACAGTCTGCCCAGATGGATCATTTTATTCTGAAGACAACACTCTGGATTAAATGCAATATAACAACATACTCTCTTCAAATGGCACCTAAGACACTAACGGGCCTTATGCCAACATCCCATTCAACTATTTCAATTAACTTCTAGCAGAGAGCTCCTACCAGCAATAATGGACATGACCAATGATGCCAGCAGTTACACACGCAGTGAGCACATCTACATGTACGTCTGATCCGAGATCAGTTTACTTGATCGCCATAGTGCCCCAGGTGCACCTGCACAACTGGCACGGGACCCTGAGCTTCAACAGTGTGGGGGCAAGCCTGGTTTGCTCCACAACCTCCATCGCTGGCTGGAGGGCTACCTGTGGCTGCACTACACGTCCCTGCCCCCTGCAGCCAAGGACATCGCCGCTGGCCTTGACGTGTTACTTGGTATGTGAGAGGCCCGTACCCGCCTAGCTGTGGGGGCATGAGCTGCTCAAAGTTTTGCACTGTCTTCCACCTCCCTGCGTGCTGTGGTGGGGAGACCTGGGGGCCAGAGGAACGTGGATGGGCTAGGCAGAAATGGGAAGAGGGGGCTGGGAGGGCCCTCCCCCAAGTGCAGGGCTTACCATGTGGATAGGGCTAGCATGGCTGGTAGCTCCACTCAGTCCTGGCTGGTGGCACCAGTGTGTGGCTCCGGGCAGTGTCCTCGGATGGCGGGGCACAGCATGCAGGTGCCCAGGCAGGGGCCCCACCCCAGGGAGGAGCTGGTGCTGCTGGTGGCCAGCAGTGACACTGCCAGCTGCACCTTATTGCTGTGGCTAAGGCTGTGGAGCTGTTGGGGCAGACACAGGCCCAGGTTCCCTGAACTGCTGGTGGAGGCTGCAAATGGGTAGCTTGGTGGGATGGGCTGCTGTCATCCTGAGGGGCCCTGCCCAGTAACACATCACCGTGGGTGCCAGGCTGGGGCAGTGGCTCGAGCAGGCTGCTCATGCTTCTGTACACAGAATGGCTGTGGCCTGGGTCCTGGGGTGCGAGGATCTTGGTCAGTTGCCACATAAAGGGCATGGACTTGCGGGCACTCCCCGACCTACAGTTGTGGTCAGTGATGGTGACCCACTCTGCTCGCAAGGCCTTGACCTTTATACGGCACTGCCACGCTGACCGGTTATGCCCTCACTTCGCATCTGGCCTGATAGCCCCTTATACACGTGGGTGCTGGAATGCCTGCCCCACACAAACTGGTGCTGCACCTCCACCTTGGCCCACAGTGCCACAAGGTCACCAGTCTACATATGCATTACTGCACAGTAACTACTCGTAAGTAAATTTACTATTTGCATTTGCTTCAATTAATTTGCAAGTATCATTTACTGTGCAGTAAGCATGCACACATGTAGACACATGTGCTTATTGAGCAGAAAACTATGCTACTGCGCAGTAAAACACGCCCAGTATGCACCACCACATACTACACTATGTGCTATAGATGTCCCTGGCATATCTCAGATATATGCGGAAGTGAAATGTAAGGCAAGACATGACCAGTCTTCTCACCTTAGAATCACCAGTATGCAGCTTAAACGTTTCGCCTCTCCCCACCCTTTCCAGCCTTGTTTGACACGTATTTGTTTACCCATAAATGACAATTCCCCCCATTTTTGTACAGGTTTTTTTTCTATCCCTCTGTTGTTTTCAAAAGCTGGAGACAAAAATCATGGACGGCTGGTGCCTCCCAAGTCTGGGGGCACCTGCAGAAGCTGCCGGTGGTGGCGGGGGCAGAGCTGGCAAGCATCCGCAGACATCAGCGGTGGGGAAGGAGCTGGTGAGCTCCCGCAGATGCCAGCATTGAATATAGCCCTGTCGGGGGGGGGGCACGTCAAACTCCCTCAGATGTTGGCATCAGTGGCAAGGACGGCTCTGTCAGGAGGGGCATGTGCCCCCCTACGTGTCGCCTATGACAAAAACTGTGCTCTGCTACATGCCCTAAGATAGAGAGACATGGATTAGTTTGGAAAAAAGGAGAATGGAGGAATTCTAAAACCATGCGTCAGCCCTCCTAGAGAATTCTACCTGTATATTTCTCCCATTTATAAGCAGGGATCTGGGTTTTCCATTCACTATGGAAAAACATGGATCTTCTCCTTTCAAGGAGAAAATCACAGATTTTTCCCTTTAAAGGAGAAAAAACATGGGAAACCATGGGTTTTCCCTTGCCCGCTGGCAGAGTTCCAGCCTGCAAGGGGCTGCTGGGAGCAGGAGGAGGGTGATCAGGATGGGGTCACCACATGCAAGCGTGTGTATACACATGAACATGGCAGCAGGGCATGGAGAGAAGTTCCCGCAGCTCCCTCTAGATAAATTGGGGGGGGGGGGGGGGTAGATTGAGTCCCACACAACAATGGAGGCCAGGAGGGAGTAGGGCAGAGCTGAGGGCACTGCCCAGCCATGGTGATGTGTGAGGCCTGGGGCCAGGACAGGAATGTACAGCTGCAGGAGCCGGGCAGGGAGGGGGACAGAGCCATGGGCCCAGCTCCCCAATGCTACGCACACTCCTGGGGGGGGCATGGAGGGGCATATGCCCCCCCAGATTTGTGTCCCACACAGGGACAGATACAGGCTGCCTGCAATGGGCTCAGGGCTCCCAGCCTTGCTGCCCTCCCCCTCAAGGGGCCTCCATGGCCCAGCAGACAGGACCTGGTGCAGCAGGGTAAAGTGGGGCAGGGAAGCTTGATGCCACCACTGGGAGCCCTGCACCATGGCAAGTTGCCCCCTGACAACAGCAGCAGCGGCATAGAATTGTACCTCCTGCTGCTGCCATGCGGACAGGAGCCGCCTCACCATGGCAGTGTGGGGCTCCTGGCAACAGCACCAAGCTTCCCTGCCCTGCTCTGCCTTCTTGTGCTGGGTCCTGCCTGCTGGGCCATGGAGGCTCCTGCGGGGAGGACAGCATGGTGGGGAGCCCTGATCCTGCAGCAGGCAGCCTGCATCCTCCCCCACCGTGGGCTCTGCTCCAGCGATGCAGTCCATGGGGGAGGAGGAGCCGGGCTCCATGCTCCACTCCAGATGCAGCAAACACCACCTCTCACAGGCGGCAGCCAGGGCTTGGGTGGCAAGCCCTGGTCCCTAGTCCCATAGCCCTGGCAGCTGGGGGTCCCCTCCAGCAGGGCTGGGGTTAGTGGCCTGTGGGTCAAGAGGGGCACCAGCAGGGCTGGGCAGATGGCAGGCTGGGGGATGAGGGGCACCAGTAGGGCTGGGAAGTAAGGGGCACTGGCAGAACCAGGGGGCTGTGGGTTGGCACTGAGGGGCACCGGCAGATCCAGGGGACCGTGCGTCAGGAGTGAGGGGCACTGGCAGGGCCCAAGTAGCTGGGGATCAGGAGTGAAGGGCACTGGTGGGGACACGGGACTGTGGGTCAGGAGTTAGGGGCACCAGCAGGGACAGGGAGCTGTAAGTCAGGAGTGAGGGGTACTGGCAGGGCTGGGAGAGGGGGCTGGGGCTTGGGAATGAGGGACAATGGCATGGGCCAGGGCAGGGAACCAGCCTATCAGGGCTGCTCAGCACCACAAAGCAGGGGGGGAGGAGACAGTCACAGCTGGACCCATGTCCTAGTGAGTGAAGGTGGCAGGGGGAGCTCTGATTTTCCATGATAAAAACAAACAAAATCAAATGCCAAAATATGTAGGTATTTAGAATTTATTTTATTTTAATGATTGAGGCACTGATAGGCTTCCAAATTGTTTTAAAATTGTAACTATATCAATAAAACATTGTGTTCAACTGATACATACATATAGCAGCGTTTCATTTTAATCTTTCATTTTAATTGTGGAAAAACGTGGATTTAGGTTTTTTAAATCAGAATTTGGGATTTTTAAACAGAGAAAACAGTGATCCCTGCTTATAAGGAGGGCATATTGGCAATCCCTTTGTAGGAAAGAAGTATCTCAGGAAGCTAGGGCCTGAGCAGTAAGAGATAGCTGTATTTAGTGAGCTATTCAAAGGTGATCAGCTCACAGACTCTTGCAGGTTACCAAGCACTTACAAACCCTGGCCATCCTGAGTTTAGCTATTGCTGTGCACTGTGTCAGTTCCTGTCTATAAGGGTTTGTAGAGAGACAGAAACCACTTCAATTCATTTCCCTCCCCAAAGAAAGAGTTTTTTATATTCTTTTACCCTCTGAAAAAGGTAACTGACTGATCAGGGCCTGACTGCACAGGGCACAGGTAATCCACAGCCCTTTGTGGGACTAGGCCTAATGCCCATGGGAAGTCAAAGGTCATTGAGCCAAGTGAAATGCTGAAAGCCCAAGTCAAACTGAAAGAATCCAGTGACAGCCCAGCCCAAGTCCCTCAGTCCCATAGATTAAGCCAAGATTCATGGGGCTTTCCAGTGGTCCTGGTCTTATAGAGACCAAAGAATGATTTGTGGTTTTGCATCCAATGCGGGAGAAATTCAGGATTCCTGCCAAGTTGTGCTTTAGAGCTCCAGAGTCTGTTCCAACCCCCCCCTTCAGACAATGCTGGGGAGACAAATCCACCAGGCTTTGCCCAGTCAGTGTTATGACTGGAACATGTTTCTCGCAGTTATAAGGCAGCACTGCAGCCTCTGCAGAATAAAGGGTGCCTGTGATCCATAAGAACGAATTGTGCGTGACTGAACAGAATACGGTTGGATCTTTGCAAACTTGCAGTGGGATGAGGAGCTGTCCACTCAGTCTTGTTTTCAGCTAGAGAATGATAAGAACAACACTATGGCAATTAAACACACTAAGTAATATACTTGAAACCTAATGATCCATCAAAGTCTATTCATTAAGATATATTCTCCTATCCTGAGAGCTGCTTAGCTTCCACAACTCCCATGAGTGCAAAGATCAGCAAACACCACACATGTCCTATGCTGGAATAGCCCCTCTTTGGATCTGTTTCTCCCTGTTTCTCATAACTGTCCTACTAAGTCTAAGCACAAAGTGTTAGGGAAATCCTCAGATGTGGATACAGTTCCACTGACTTCAATATAAACTGGATTTTTACTTTTGTGTTTCCCTAGAACTGTTGTGTGAAGATCCCCAAGTACTTTATACACTGTAAACCAAAACACCAACCTACAGACTCCTTAAAAATTGCACCATTACCTTCAAAGAGAATCTGTCTCTACAAATACCAGCTGGGAATACTATTTTTCCCTTCTCTAAATCACTGGTTCAGGACCTATGATTGAAAAATAACTGCTGCTGGGGGCTGTTTAGCTCCTCTGCAAAAACATTTCTTAGCCCAGGTAGGTGGTAGGAGATCGCATGGTTACATCAATCAACTGATCAAAGTGTGTTATCTTGTGACTAAAGGTCAAAAATAAATCCTAGCATCCAAGTGGTATTATCATTTGTGCCAAATTCTCTGCTTCATTGACTTGAACAGTATTATGCCTCCTGAGATTCTGACCCTTTCTTTCCAAACCTGCTGGCCTGCAAGGTACTCAGTAACAAAGTGGATCCACTGATCTGAGCAAATCTATCTTGGAAATGGTCCAGAACTAAACATGTCTAAGTCAGGGTTTGATAAGTCTCAACACTTCACCCTTCCTAAAGTAAAATATTGTATCAGCTGCAGTGGAATTTGGCAGCTGAGTAACATTGCTCCCTAGTTTAAACAAAAGAAGGAGAATACTATACCCAACATTAAGTGTAGGGGAAATTTAGGAGGGCAGGATGTAATGACCAGCTGGAATGTGATCAGAAAACAGAGATTAACCCCCTCTCCCCTCAGTTTTTGCTACAAATGTCACAGGATCCTTGAACCTTAGCTGTATCTCTCATCCTGATGAAGTGGTTCCCTACCCTCTTCTGAGCTTTTGGGAAAGCTCATTAAAATTAAAAGACAGTGAAAAAAAGACTTGTTGAGAACTTACTTTAGTAGCCAAGAGAGAAAATGCATGCGGAGGCATGCCAAGAGTGGCTTAGAGCAGTGCCTGACACCAAAGAGGAGGGCTATACAATAAACGATACTCTTAATTTTGGACACTGTCAAACTGTGCATATTTGCAGAGAGGTGAGCTCCACTGGTGTGATTCCAAGCTCATGCATGTCAAGCAAGTTCAAGCAGTGCTTCATCTGAGTGCTTTTGAGCTAATCATCTGCACCAGGTAATGCCATCCCACAGTGCTGTTCTGCCCATTCCCATCTAAGGGGACTTAAATCAGACAATCTCCCAGAAGCCACAGTAAAGTAAAGACAACAGTCACCTCATTTATCAGCAAAAACTCTGTCATCACTTGGAACAGCAGTAACATCTCTCAGGACCAGCAACTATGACAAAGGCCCAGACTGATACTGTTCTGCTTCAGAGGTCTGTCTCCTCCTTATCCTGCTTTGCTATTCCTAAAAGTGCTAATCTACTGGTGATGACACACCCAGCTCCAAATTACAAGAGTTGTTTGTGGCGTATGTGATGATGCATGTCAGTATACTCCGACCATGAGGTCCACAGGGCACTACTCTCCTACCTTTATGCTCACAGAGGAATTTAAGGTTTAGGGTCACCCTCAGAGACCTTGTGGAAAGAGAAGAGTGTTCATCTTGAGAAGATGTTTGCAAGCCCTGAGCATCAGATCATTTTATTCATCCAAGGAACATACACAACACAAGCAACTGCAGTGCCAGTTTCAAGATGCATACAAGCCTTCATCCTGTCTACCAACATGCTCCTAGCCTGACCCGGTAGGACTGCAACAAATCCCTTCACTCTAGAGACGACAAACCAGTTTGTTAGGTCAATCGCCAGAACTGAGAGAATAGGGACTAAAATCCAACTCCCTAACATGTAGCAAGAATTTCCATCCTTTACCCTCCATCTTGCAAGACACATGACAGGGATTTCTCAAATATCTCACATCCTTTAGACTGACTAACACCAATGGGGCCAGATTTCTGTGTCCAGGTGTTTAGAGACCTTTTGGCTGGATCCCTCATATTTCTATTATTCAGTGACGACATGATTCCCTGCCACTGATGTCATGAGAGTCCTACACTTACTCTGGTCACTGGAAGGGAGGGGTGTTTAAAATGAAATAATTTGGTCATTTACACTAGAGCCACGCAGGGCATGCATGTATTTTACCCAACTGACCTTGGGGATCTGCCTGTCAGAATGAATGAATAAAATAAATAAATAGTCACATCCATTCTGTGTACCATTCACAGCTGTTCTCTTCATACAGCCCTTCTACCAAATAAAAAAGCCATGCTGGGGCAGCTGATGTGTCATACCAGTAAAGAAACACTCCTGAAAAATAACAAATATATACCACTTGAATTAAATCTCCATTAGCAGTCTACTACGTAGGGTCTGTGACAATTTGGCAGTTCTGGCCCCATCTGGTAGAGGGTAATGACACCGGCACTCAGGAGATATCACTGCAGTTAGTTCATTTCAATGGCAAACCAATATGATGTGTTCTGGAAGAAAGTTTTTTGTTGTCCAAAACTCAAAATAAGCTATTTAAACACCTGATGAACATGATTTCATATATACATCATTTGAACACAGGTAAAAGACATAGCACTACACACAAATGAGAGAGATTTATATTCTGGTAGGTGACTGATGCATAGATCCTGGCAACATTTGCATTATCATGGCCCCTAGAGAGGGACAGCTTTGATCTTGAAAGCCATTTATCAAACTTTACATGCAAATTAGAAGCCAGGCAAGAGTCCATGTCACAAGGCAGATTTGCTAAAAATAGCCTGGTCATATCTGCATTCAGTGACTTTTATGGAACTAAATTCACCAGAACTATCAGCATAAACAAATAATTCATGTGTAAAAAAATTATGCAAGGGAGAGAGAAAGAGTTGATTTTTTTTTTTAACAGATCTTACCAGCATTGTAGCCTTTTGCGAGATGCCTTGATTGACAGGTTTATTCATATTTAATGACCAGATCTTAAAAATTCCTTAGAGATAATGTCAATGGAGTAAAACTTTGCTGTGGAATAAAGGTAACTTCCTCCTTTGACAAATGCAGAGGTTAAGCCAGGGATGTGGTTGACAGATACACATCCACACAAATATCCTGTCCACCTTTTATTGCAGCAATGTTATGGCTATCAGAACAATAAATCATGGTTCATCTTTATTGACAAACTGCTTTCTGATCAGCTGAGAGCAAAATAATTTGAGTGCTTTAGCCAACTAAACATTTTTGTTCTATTTCCCTCTGAGCACTCTGTGTTCCTTCCAAATGTATGTTTTTGCCATATTATTTCATCATCCACATAGAAACTGGGCTTCCCTACTCACATGGTGTAATAACAACCTTTACTCTGCCCTACAACTGACAATATATTTAAGGGAACATAGTAACAGTTGCCCTGTGAAGTTGCACTCAACTGCAGCCAGACATTATAATGCTAGAGATATTTCTTACCAACACAAATGGCACTGAAGCAGTGTGAGTCTTATTATCTACCCTTCTAATTCTGCAATTTAAAGAAGATGCAATGAAGTCAACATGGTAACTGAGTAAAAGTGAAATTCTCAACAGTCTAATTTTAGGACACTTTTCCCCCATAAACATCTGTTCTTAAAAACGTCCTGTTCTCAAATGTAACAATGACAAGTACTGAAGACAAAATACTTCATTAAATCAGCATTATGTGCTCGGCAGGCGATTCAGGAACGCTGTTACAGCAACCCTGCAAGACAGACACCAACAGTTATGAGAGGGTAATGCTGGTTTTGATTCCTTGCACAGCCCCAGTGGTGGGTAAGGAGCTTTACAGTTTGCAAATTTATATACATCTTTGCCCTAAGCATCTCACAATATATGCATCCTCCCCACCTAATCCCTGAACTACGGGAGGAGGTATTTACTAATGTCTGCTAAAGCCTTACAATACCTCATTTAAATTTGTCTTTAAAACTTACCTATGCCTTGTGGTCTACAGAGATATATGTTTTAGCTGTGTTTGTCTAAGAAACAGAGATGAACAAAGCTCTTGGGTCAGAGGCGATACCTTTTATTAGACCAACTAAATAGTAGCAAAAAAAATTATTTTTTGCAAGCTTTTGGGTACACACCCTTCTTGCAGCCTACAGAACACTTAGTAGTGGTTAGACAGCTGATGTGTTGTGACCTAATCTTAAACATCTCTGTGTTCCCTGAGCCCCCGTCTGCTTGATGCACCTCCTGCCTTCTCTTTCCTGGAGCTTAGGTTGGAGGGCTTTTGGTGGGCAAGCCTGTTTGCTTGCCTGTGTGGTACAGTGCTTGACAGAACTAACAGAGTAAATAATAAGCAACAAAGTCACCCCACTGCAGAAAAATGGCAGCTTTACAAGTTAGTTTTCCATTAGAGGACAAATCAGTGAGGCCAAAATCTATTTTTAAGTGCAACTTGCTTATTCACACTACATATGCAATCTTTGAACATAGCTGGTCACAAGCAGCATGCAGGCAATCCCATCTGTCACAAATCTCATCTCAAACATCACCCAGATCTCTGGAAGCAACTCTGCACCAAGAATTTACCTTGGGTGAAGCCATTAAAACAGAGCAAATCTCCCCTATTTGCAAGAGATCCCTACAGAGACCCCATATCACAGAACAGCCAGCATTTCTTCAAAGACTAGGCACTGCCTGCAAGAGAAAAAAAAGGGATCTTGTAAGGCTATATGTAGGTTTACAGCATATGCTGCAGTGCCATGACCATATACGAACCCTAACTTTATACTAGGTGTGGCAGCAAGGAGCTCTATGAGGCTTGTTTACTCCGCTCAGCACAGCCAGACTGCTTCTGGTGCCAGGTTCTTGAGTACAGCCAGCTCAAGCACTGTATAGACACAGCCTACAATACCAGGATCACTAAGTGACTCTTGGGGCATGTCTACGCCATCAAAGGGCTGCAGGAGAGAGAAGTGCAGTGAAGCAGAACATGCTCACTCTCTTTTTAGATGTAACACACTCACATGCAAAGTACTCACCTTAGCACCGTACTTACTACATGCCAATAAGCTGTCCCTCTAGGTCTAGGGCATACATCCACATGCACAGGCCTTTCTCCTCAGACAGGGAACCCTATCATGCTCCTTTTCTCTTCGCCTGATGGTAGAAGGGCACCCAACCCAGAAAAGGGAATCTGAAGTGTGTAGAAGAGGAGGAGGTGATATCCGGCTGGAGCCTTTCTGGAGCTCCAGGACTTTTCTACCAATGGGTGGAGCACTTGCTGCTACCTTGGGTTGGCAGTCCTGCTATTGGGAAGCCACCCCATCACCATTCTCCATTCGAATCAGCAGATTAGCACCTGCAAGGAAGCTTAATGGAAGAAGTATATTTCTTTCACTGGTACAAAAGCCCGTGGAAGCATAATCAGGATCATTCCTAAACATATTGCAGATGTCAGAGCATGCCACATAAATTACAGCCTGCATTCAGACACTAATATACTGCTCAATTATATTAACAAAGCACAGCAAGTGCTGTAAGAATGAGATCCCATGCTCTTTAGGGACCATTAGAGTTTAATTATGCTGACCAAAAAAATCCCTTTCTGGATAACAGCTTAAAGGATTTGCAATCCAGACACTACAAAAGGCTAACATTTGCTCTAGTCTACCTCCTCTTTTGGGTTTTGATCTTCTAAGGACACAAGTAGGGATACGCACCTGACCCAACGTTAACCTATTTTCCTAATAGTCTTATTTCTGCGTGAGGGGCACCTCAAGGCTCCAAACAAAATCTGGGCCCTACTGTGTTGGGAGCTCTACCAGCAGATATGATAAAAGAGTTTATAATTTAAAAAGGCAAGAGCTGAGAAGGGAAGCAGAGATGCAGAACAATGAGTGATTTGGCTACGGTCAAAAGCCAGTTCAACAGTAAGTCCAAGAACAAACTGGAATTGATACTAGTGTCTTGCCCTGTGGGTCACAACCCCCAGAAGCAGTAGTTGTCCTATAAAAGGCAGCGCAGATGCTGTTTTTATGATTATCAAGTTTGGATATTATGGGCAAGTGGGTGCTTTATCAAGCACTGCTCCTGGGACATCCATTTGCACGCACAAATGAAGCAACTGCACGTGCACACACCAGAAGTCTCAAGGCTTCATCAGAATTCTGACCACACTCACCAGTTCAGCATGCTGCCATTTTATAAGCACAAAGAATAGTAAAATACAATAAACATATCTCATAAACTAAGTTCTGAAAAATCCTGGGATGAGAATCAACCCAGAACGCAGCTGGCCAGCCAAACCACTGTGGAAGGCTTCTTTATGGCCTCAAGCATCATCCCCATTACCATAGTTCATGCCCCTTGTATACCATTGCTCTTCTCAGGAACGAATCTGGGATAACAGGAGCTCTCATAGGCCATTAGAAGCAGACTCTAGGAAAACCAGATGGAAAGTAAATTCCAAGATACAGACCCTTCATTGGTACCAGCTCAGAGTGACTGCATGAACCACAACCTCT
>NW_005841851.1:3678719-3685738 GCF_000455745.1 Alligator sinensis | reverse complement strand
CCGGCATCCCTGCCCCCCAGCCATAAGCTCACACCACTGGACAGTTTTCTACCCCAGCAGCAGCATGCCCACCTGCAGTAGTGCTGGACCCGCTCCCCTTCCCAACTGGGAAGAGGAGAAAAGATGAGGAAGAAAACAGTCTTCCTACTGTTTTCCAGTTTAAGATGCCCTTCTACTTTTACTTTGAGTGCCAACAGATAACAGTTTATCTCCTCTATGAGACTGGCTCTGGAGAGGTGGGGGAGGAGAGATCTGAAAGTAGCTGTAGCTAGCCTATAGGTATACTGAACCTTTTCTTAAAACAGGAATGCTGATGTTCGCATTAGTGTGATACACTTTTCAAATCCCAGCAATACTTGTAGTCTTGATATAACAAAAACATAAATCATCTGCAGCCTTCAAAGGAAGCAGAAAGAAAAAAACCTCAGCATTTGCAAGTGGCATTTACAGGCGATAAATTAAGAGTAACACAATGCTGACTCTTTTAGGGGGATTGCTACGTCTGTTTATAAAACAGAACAACATCACTTTTGCTGCATTTGCTGTAAACAGTATTACAGCAATGAATTTCAAGGCTGCAACAAGCAGAGAAGATCCAGCTGTTCACACCTCACCAGTAAGAGCTGTTAGTCTCATGTTACCGAATTTCTAGTTAAATGCTAAAGCTTATTTGCTGTCATATTTTCAATGTTTGAAATAAATGTCAGGCAATGCTCAGAAACCCCTGGAGCCTGACTACACGTAGGTGGCAAGGTCCTTGGGGTAGGAACTTCTTTTTTTGCCTATAACATATTGTACAGCAGAGTCCTGGCCCTTGACTGGGACTCCTATGCACAACTACCACAGAAGCAGTAGTAATTACCTGCAAGGATATAGCCTTTTGGATCCCATGGGAATTAGCTGTGGTAAAAGACTGAAGTCAAAATCTCACTAGAATTGGTTTTTTACCTAAAGAAGTACTCAATTCATGCCATACTCTTCCAGGAATACTCTGCATGGCTTTGAAATCATAACAATATATTTATCAAGCATATGTGTGCAGCAACATGTACAACCAACATCTCATCTCTGCTGGGGTGAAATCCCAGTGACTTTAGTAAGGCTAGGATTTCATGCATGGTATCTGCTGGGAAGAGCATAGGGAGTAAAACAGTAAACAGAGTGCACAGGAACAGTACAAAGATCAAGACTGGTTAAAAGAAGAGTAAGAAACTACAAGAATGAGAGGACTGATACCCTTCTTTCCTCTAGGGCTAGTCAAAAAATAATTGCAAAACATTTTCCAATATTTTGAAAATTTCACGACAACTCAAATATTGGGTGCAAACAGTGACACTGTCATAACAGTGCTGTTGAAATATTTCCGGGGGGGGGTGTTATTATTGTCATTTTTTAATATTTTCAAGATGTTATCAAAATCTCCAAACTGAAAGTTTGGACTGGCCCTGACATCCACGCTTCAAAGCTATTACTAGGGCACCATACTACAAGAACTCCAGAATCAGAACAAACTCACCTGGGTTGGTAACAACCCAAATGAAGGCAGTATAGAAACAACCTACACCACTGTTTCTCATGGGCAGGGGAGAAGAGGAAAAAGTGAAAGGGGCATGTACGTGCACTGTAAGGTATGAAAAAAAATGGTAGCAAGTTAAAAAAGAGGTGGGGATGTACCATGTCACCTATTCCACATAATTGTTAGTGTACACAACTCTACCCCACAGTAAAGGAAAACTACACCAGATAAATTTAGCACTGTTTCACCAATAGCTAATCTACCATGGTTCTGCTTTTTTCTTACTGCCAGGTGAAAACATGTACACAGGCATTTACCATGCACCAGATACACCAGCAAGTTCCTATGCCCTTTAACCTGCTATAATTTATTTATTTGTCTGTACTCAAAGCTGCCCCCATGTCATTTTTACTTACTACGGTGTAAGAGTGGCCACATAACAGTTAATGTGAGGCAGGTGACATACAGTAAATTTCTACCTTTTCCTCTTGCTGTAATTTGTTCATAGGATTCAGCCCTTTCATAGATCTGGTCAGTACCAGAGAGGACCACAAGATTAAATAATGTATTGTAACAAATCCAGGAACATTCATAGTAGTTTTTCCCCTTTGCTGCTCACAAGGACTGCTCAGTAACCATGGTGATGGAATACAGATGCTCCTGTTCCAAAAGCCTTCACCAAAACTGATGTAGCACTCCCCCTTTTAGCCTGTTTGCTGTTTAAGGAACATGATGCATGGCTGAGCAGTTGTGATTATGTCCAGTAGATGGCAATGCTGATGCATCCTACACCTAGCCAGTGCTTTCCTGTATTCATGGACCCCCCACGTAAGAGGCTGTATGCACACCCCTACACATTCACAGTCCACATATAGCAGTCTGTTTAACACTCAGCTTCCCAATGACAATAGAAGCACACTTTCTGTATGAAGCAGATACACAAAAGAGGAGGAATGATCTTTTGACATAGGGCTTAGGTTATCTCTGTTCTAATTTGGATCCTTCTGTATGACTCTGGGTAAATCTCAACCGCTCTAGGCCTTTGTTTCTCAACCTGAGAAACAAAGGATGATGCCCTTTTCTTCTCAAGACTCACACCTCTTGTGCTGCTCAGACACTACAACAAGGAGCAAACAGAGGAAAACCTATAAGTCACCATATTTTAAGACTAATTAAAACCAAATAAAGACTTTTTCCCCATCTATCCCCCAAGAGTGGGGTATAAAGTTACATTTGATCTAAAAGATGAAATTGCATGTATTCCACTGATACAGACCTTCAACAGAAGAAGCCTGGACGCATCCTGAATCAGAAGATGCCACAACAAAGTCAGCAAGTTATCTTATCACCACCATCGAGAATGTCAGGAAAACCACACAGACAGCAGAAAGGGAATTAAAATGCTGCTACAAATTGCTTCATTATGGAAAGAATTAATTAAAGATGTAGCATGGGCATGGCAGAAAATTTAAAGAATCCAGGAAATGCAGAGCTGGCAGTAATCTGCTCCAGAATTTTAAAAAAGGGCCTTTACTAGCTAAAACAGGCAGGGACCAGGCATCAACTGAATAACAAAGAATCAAATGTTAATAAATTATGTGTCCCTATAAGTGTGTCACTGCTTACTTTATTTTAGCCCAACAGGCTTTATTAATGTTCCTTTGTCAAGGTCCAGTTTATATCTTGTGTGAAAGATTGTAACTTAGGAAGAAGCACCAACATGCACATCCATCTAACTGCTGAAACAGCTCTTGCTAGAGATAGACAAGAAGCTGGGAACCAGGCCTCCCCCTCCCTCCCCTTTGTCGCTTGCTCATGTAGTGCAACCCTGCTCAAAGGACAGCTGCAGGCACACATTCCTGGCAAAGCAGAAAGTATGAGATAGGTCCAGGGAAGCACCTTATGTCAAAAGGACCCCACAGCCATGGACCATCTGAGGAAGCTGCTTGACATTTGCTGGTAGAAGCAGAGACCTGAGAAAGGTAAATGTCACTGCCCTCACTGAGGCTAAACAGCTTGCAATTATGGGACTGATATTATGGAGCTCTGTTGTAAAAACAACATTGATTTTAGATAAAGTCATCCAGGAAGAGAACGTGCTTATACCTAATAGCCCCCAAGAAGACAGCACTAGCTTTTTTCCCTTCAGACCGATCTATTTCTTTTTATTGCACCTAGCAATAGCATTATGCTAACTTGAAAAGGCCCTGGAGCTGTTTGTTGGTATTTATAAATCTTCCGTGCTACAGCCTCAGGAGTCCACCAAAAATGTTAGGCAAAGACATCTACCTTGCATGACCCTCCCCCCAGATACTTTGGACCCAATTCAGATAATGGTACAACGATATCAAAAGGGGGAAAAAAGGAAACCATGCCCATGGGCTTGTCTCACTTGCACTGTTCTAAGGTATAAACTGACACAGCTCCTCCGACTTCAGTGGTACAAGTTAACCAAGCAAATCACAGGCCACTATAAAGAGGGCTCTGCCCCCTTTGGGCACTGCATTTTCAACTGAGTTTTGCTTGGAACTTTAAATTTCATTTAATCCCAAAATTGCGAGGCAAGCTGAGAAGCTCAAATCCTTGTCAAGTAAAAATGATGAGCCTCCCCAGTGCTCTGCTGACAATAACCAGACAAGCCCTCAAACCATCCAGGACAAGTGATGCTCCTCTCCTGTAATGCCAGAGAAGGATGTTCTGACATGCAGACATTTGGCTTTGGAAAGCTCCCCTGCCCCCATAATGCCTACTTCTATTACAACCCTGTTGACAGGAAGGGGAGCACTAGTAATATTTCCCAACCGTTATATGGATAGATGGATGTTTTTGTCCCCCAAAATGAAGCCAGCACTTTCAAGCTGAGACAGCAATTCCTCTGTATGCTATAACTGTGGCAAAGGAACGTATTTCAGGCATCCTTTAGCCATGGATGTCTGCCACTGTCAAATGCAGTGAGGAAATAAAAATATCCGCCAATGATCCCATTATCACCATTAAAGAACAAACCAAAGGAAATGCCCTGTGTTTCAAGGACGAATTTAAGGATAACACATCCTACAACCTGTACGTCTCTCCCCTTCCAAAACGCAGAAAGGCACAAGCAAACTGGCTCTCCAGAGTGGCAGGCAGCAAAGACCCACTTTAAGAAGACATCACATTAATGGCTAAGGCTTTCTGCCAGCTCTACATTTTCAGCTGACCTCATGGCAATGCCAAGCTGCTGACAACCTTCCTGGGTGGTATCGTTCTGAGACACGTTCTGGAGAATTCAGTGCCAAAGGAAGGTGCAGGGTTGACAGGTCTGCATATTAAAGTCCTAGTTATCTGCAGCAAAGTGCACTGTAGGCAGAAGAAAGAAGAGCTTCCCCATCCACCCACCATGTGCCACTTTCCTTTTCACACCCTAAGGTAACCAGTACATGAGAGTTTAAAATTACAGCTCACCAAAAATGAAGACACAGACTTCTCCTGTAATGCCATATGGATATATTTACATGTGTCGAACTGTGGGAAATATTTTTTTTTAATTTTACAGAAAAAAATACATTTGGATTCTCCAGCATAAATCCTCATCAGCATCTCTTATTTTGTTTGATAAATAACTGCCAACCAATGCAGGAGAAAGTTAAAGAAGAAATATGTTCAGGTAAGTGGGCAGCTCCCCTGTTTTTATTACAGTCATGTCTATCGTTCCACAGAAGTTGTCCCAAAACTTTATTCACAGTGAGGAGAAAGCTCAGGTTGTGTTACAAGCTTCCCCCTGACAATGGAGACTGACCTACAAACCAACTGACCATAAATACTGTCCTTATAGTGCACCCTCTTAGATGGTGCCCACTGTCTGCAGGCCTCACATGCTTAGTGTATTCAAACGCAGAATGCCTTGGGAGGCAGGAAAGGGCATTTTGCCTCAATGGAATAGGGTGAAACTGAAGCACTGAGGCTAAATGACTTATTCAAGGCCACACAGGATGCACATGGCAGAACAGAGAATTGAGCCCAGGTCACCACTGGATTATCTGTCCTCTTTGTCAACTAACTCTACTTAGAAGGAGGTGGGGGGGAGGGGGGAATGGGTGGAAGGAAGGAAGGCAGAGACTCAGATGCAGCAGAAAGCAAGAGAAAAAACCCACTATAGTTGAAAGGCTCAATCCTTCAGTTTGGAAGCCCAACGCTTGAAAAGCCAATAAAAATGAGAATGAATTACAGCAGGGAGAATGTAAAATCCTGGCAGGGCCAAGAGGAAATCAGAGTCCAAGAGCCAAAGATATAACAGCCATAAATGATCCACTAGATTGCCAGGTCCTGATTTTGCACTGTCTTGTGCTTTTGTTTACACCAGACCACAGTGAGGAAATGGTTCCTGTCTCAGACGGCCGGAGCCGACTCGAGGTGATTTTAGAAATTACTCGTTCGCTGGGTGGGCTGGTGAATGGAGAGGCAGACAAAGCTTAATGGTTGCAAAAACTTTACTTACGCCGCTTGTAGCCGTGACGCAGATGGTCCGGTCGTTTGAACAACTATGTGAGTTGCTCCAGCTGGCAAGGCTCAGGCCAGCTAATCCGTCCACAAATTAAGCCGGCGGGGAAAGGGTACGTCGAGGATTGTGCTCGGCGACGGGGAGAAGAATCAATAGGTGATCAGTCTATCGATCAGTTCAGCTGCAAGTCAGATCTCTTTAGAGGCACTCTGCAGCGTGCTCAAAGTTCTCCGACTTGGGCGGAAGTCGCACGAAATTTTAAACAGCTAGCAAGCCAATTACTAGCCGCCACGTAGGAATAATTTAGAACTGGCCAACAGCGGGACACAAATTTGCATTCAAATGGCGGGAACTCTCTTGCACCGGGGTTTTTCTGTTGCAACAAAAACCCTTTGCTGTGCAAGAGGCTCTCATGTGGCGGGAAAATTCCATTGTGCCGAGGCACCAAAATCACTGGGTTGTGACAGTTCCCAATTACACTGGCAGGGAAGCCCACTGTAAGCCCACTTCATGACCCTGCCTCTGTCCAGATTGTCTGAGGACATGTATTGTGTTTGCAGTGTAGCACAATTCATTTGCCAGGCAGGAGGGTGTACATGGATAGCAGGATATGGGAATATTCATGGTGTGTAGCCTGTGAGAGTTTGTACTCAAAATGTTGCCTGCTTCTTTCTGCTATTTTTCATCAAGCCTATTAAGGCCTCTTAGCCAACCAAGTGAAAAAGCCCTGAGCACAGAGTGACAGCAGGAAAGCAGCCCTTCTGAACCCAGGAGGCTTGCTAGGTCCTCCTGATGCCTCTACTCGATATATAAATTACACTATTAAATCAGTTCTGACCGTTGTTTGTTTCTTATTTCTTAACTGTATCTGTCAGTGCAGTTCCTACTAGGCACTTGCTTCATTTCAGGTTGCATCTGGAGAAGCCTGTCACTTTGAAAAGTCATTCCATCTGAAATCTGATTGCTACCATGAAGCGGCTGGAGCTTATTTGGGTTATGAATGGTGCTGATCTGTTCTTATCA
>NW_005841851.1:3641629-3678688 GCF_000455745.1 Alligator sinensis | reverse complement strand
CAGGAATGATGGATAGTTGCAAAAATGCTCAGAGGGACACAAGAACATTTCTGAACAGAGCTCAGTTTGATAGACCTGCTGTAGCTGGGCAGAAAGAATGGAGGTTAGTTCATTCTGTTAGGAATGAGGCAAAAGGTCCAGGGTGTGTCAATGTAGGACTGGTATCTTCCCCCATTTTATAGGGAACTTCACTGCACATTCTCATGCACATGTACAATTTGTATTTGTGCATGCAAATAAATTTTGCTCAACTGCCTAACATGCATGCGCAAACAAATATGTGTACATAAAAGCCTAAAATATGGGGGGAGGCATACACATGCCAGCAAGTGCATCTAGGTAGCTCATTAGTTCAATTCAGGAGGATTTTTGAAATTGTACCTTCATACCTATGCCTAAGTATACTGGCATGCCCAAGACAACGAGGAAAGCACAGCAGAGCTCTAATTGCTTCCTTAACCCAACTAAATACATTAGCTTAATCCTATCAATTTTACACAGTTAGCCAGAGTTTTTCTATTTCTAAAAGAAAAAAGACAGTGCCTAAAAGGAATAAAAATATGCTGGCTAATCTTGACGAACGTATTGTTTTGCTGACTAATTTACAGCAAGGAAACTTTGGATCTCAAAGCTATAATGAAGACAGGCATCTACATTGTAGATGCAGTGTAGCATGAGCGGAGACCGTAGATGCATTTTTGTGGGGTCCTTTTGCTGAAGCCCCTGTTCAGGGGTCAAAGCACCACTGACAGCAACAGGAAGTAGGGCAGGACTTTAAACAGAACAGAACAGCAGCAACTGCAGCACAAGCCAGGTCATCTGCAGCAGCTAAATCCACTGCCTTGGAACTACGTGCATGAGCCACTGCCCAGCATAAAAAAGCCTTTTCACATGAAGAAGTTTGCCAAGCTAAACAAAACACTAAGGCCCCCTGTACAGGTTACAGGTATCATGCAATCAATTGGTTAATTGTGCAATTGCCTTCAGACCAGACACAGGTGAAAAGCAGCCCTGAAACAGATGGGCTCCTGGCCCTGGCTTGTGCATGAGGCGCAGCCAGGAACACGTGTCCTGTCAGTTGTGGGGCTGTCGGTCCCGGCTGCATGTAAGTTACAGCCAGGGCCGAGAGCCTCTACCAGTTGCAGCACTCTCGATCCCAGTTCCATGTGGCCACTGCAACTGGGAGCCTGGTCAGCAAAGGGAGCTCCAGCCACAGGAGCCTGCTTCTTCCTGCCCAGGATTGGGCTCCCCCTGGCACCACCAACAAGGCAAGACTGGATCTAATGTGTGATCCCACAATCACACCTCCTATCGTGCGTGTGACATGGCAGGAGGCACAATTGTGTGGATCCTGCATTAGCTCCAATCGTGCTTGTACCTGCACGTGTAGAGGGGGCTTAGTCATCAAAACACTTGTGCATTTCACTGAAGTTTTCCACATTTTTCTCTGTCTCTATCCCATGTCTCTGCATCACAAATGGATACTTCATGTACTATCATCCATGAAACGAATGCGATATTGGAGCAAATTCTGAAGCTGATGAAGAAAGAGCAATTGGATTATGTACTGATTGAAACAAAAAAAAGATGCTTATTAAGATTAATTAAACTCTTAATGAGCCACAAGCCTTTTTCCTGAGGCTCTAGAGGAGAGTAGAAAATAGAATCACATGAGGTGCCTAAATAAAAAGTTAACTGCTAAATCTCCCAGGATAATATTGAACTATATTCTTCACTTTTTACACTGTGGAATTATATTTACTATAATGGAAAGTTCCACCTGGGTACGAGATTTATTTTAGGGCTGACAAATAATTAAAAGAGTTAATTGCAATTAATTGTGAGATTTAAAAAAAATAGTTACAATTAATCCCAATTTTAATTGCACAGTTAAACAAAAATAACCCCCCCTCCACTCAACAGCCTGGAGCCTGTGTGCCCTGAGGCTCCTCCCCACCACCACCAACAGTGCACAGCCCCAGCCCCGACCTCAGCCCGCCAGCACTTGCTCCAGACTCGCCCTGGCTAGAACGGACCAGGTGGAACCCATGCAAACAGCCCCGACCCCAGCCTGCGCCGTGCCTCCGCACCTGCCCATGCTGAGCAGTGTCAGTGGCCAGGCAGGAGCTGCTGCTCAGCATGGAGGAAAAGTGGCCCCTCTACCTCACTGCTGCCAAGCCCTTCTGGCTGTAGCTGCCCAGAGGCTCCTCTGCAGTGCCACTGCTGCCCTGTCAGATGGCCCAGAGGTGGCAGTAATGGCAGTGGAGAGGAGCCGCAGGGCAGCCCAGGCATGGGCACTGGGCGGCTGCAAAAAGAAGAGCTTGGCAGCAGCGAGGGGGAGGGGCCAGTTTTCTCCAGTGTTGAGTAGCAGCTTCTGCCCACCTGCTGCCACTGCTCAGCGTGGGCAAGTGAGTCTGGAGCAGGTGTGGGGCAGGCTGGAGCACGGGGCTGTGCGCGCAGGTTCCAGCTGGTCCAAAGCTGGTCCACTCCACTGGTCAAAACAATATGCATGATTAACGCAAATTAAAAAAATCAACATGTTAATTTGGTTTTGCGTTAATCGCATAAGTTAACTGCGATTAACTGACAGCCCTCATTTATTTATAAAGTATAAGCTACTACTAGCCAGCTACATGGCAAGCTGTCAGAGATTTACCAAGATAGACCAATGCTGTTCCTAAGCACTTAAGCAACTAGAAAAGCAGCCTTGTTGCTTGCTCATCAGGCAAAGTGTGCAGGAACTGCTGCAGTTAAAGTCATTTTTTAATTCCCTTTCCCTCTGACTGTAGAGATTGGTGGAGATGACTATGAACTATTTCCCCTTCCATGAGTGCCACCAAGCTGATAGTTTCTTGGCATTAAAGACAATGAAAATTTCCTTTGGTTGCTTTCACATCTGTGCATTTTAACTGGCAGAGTATCACTGCACTTATGAAACTCAAGCATCGTACCCAGATCATTGCTGTCCAGGTTAGTATATTAACAATGCAGTCGTGGTTGCGTTTTCATACCAAAGGTTATAGACAGTAGGGCTGTGTGAAACGGCACCATTCCATTTTGACTTGAGTTTCGAGGTTTCGACGGAACAGCGTTTCATTTCAAATTTCATTTTGATTCGAAACAGCTGTTCCATTTCACTTTGTTGAAACAGTGAGGCTGTTTCAACACTGTTTCAACGTTTTGCCCATTTGCTATAATAGGGAAGCTCGAAACAGCCTCTCTCATCTGGCAGACAGATGGGGCCTGCAACCCCGGGAGGGCTGCAGGGGCTGTGCCAGTCCTCCCAGGGCTGCGGGCCCCCAATCTACCTGCCAGACGAGGAAGGGAAGCCAGGTGCTGCCGCCTGGGACTGGGGAGCTGGGGAAGGGAACTGAGACTGAATGCTCAGTTCCCCTGCCCAGTGCTAGATCGGGCTGGGGAAAGGAACTGAGCCCAGCTGGGCCTAGTTCTCATCCCCAGCGCTATGATCAGGCTGGGGATGGGAACTCAGCTCAGCTGGGCTCAGTTCCCATCCCTAGCCTGACTGTAGGGCTGGGAAGGGCAACTGAGCGATCGGGCTTGGTCCCCTTCCCCTGCGCTGTGATTGGCTTCCCGCAGCCTGACCATGGGAGGCAGGGAGAGCCAGGGCTGTGCTCCTGGCTGCTGCATGGAGCACAGTCCTGGTTATCCCTTGTCTCCCGCCACTTGGCTGCTGGCTGCTTTGAAACCCAAAACATTTCGACTAGCCTCATTTTGTTTCAAGGCTGTTTCGAAGCCCTTCGTTTCGATTCAATTTCACTGTTTCAAGCTCGAAATGAGTCGAAACTGTGTTGAATAGAAACAGATGGCGAAATTTCGGACAGCCCTAATAGAAAGGTTATATTTTATTCTCCATCACAAATACTTGGGCTTGATGCAGGGATCATAGGCTGAAATGTTAAGGTATATATTAAACAAACAGATCATACCAGCTGATAACAATGGACCCTTCTGGTCTTGGAATCTATGAACAACTTTCCCTGTGAAAAATGACTTGGCCTGAAATAGTCCAGACTTGCTCTGAAGGACAAGGGAATCTTCCTGAAAAGTTTGGTCAGCCTGGAACAAGAGTGTCAATTAGTATCATCCTTATTTGAAACGTGGACACATATACCATCTCTTTAGATCCCCCTACCTCAAAACTGGCATGATAGTATCAGTTCACAGTTTCCATCTTAAATGATACCAAATTGTTGACTTAACATGCACACATGAGAATGTCTCTCTCAGCTGCCCCTGGCTCTTGACTCAGGATCTTCTCTAATGAGAACAGCCTGCAGAAACACAAGAACGTTTTGTGCAAACAAAAACAAATAATGAACAATGTTTCCCTTCTTTTGTTTGAAAATTTTCACATTTTAAGTGGTTTCAATAATTGCTAAATAGAGCAAAATATTCTGACTTGCCACAGCACTTTCCAACCAATGATCTGATAAATGTTCCACGTTATTGGTGAGGAGTCTGAGGTACACAGAAGCGAAAGGATCTGCAACACAGTAGCAGAAGCCAGACAGAGAATCAAAGTCTCCTCACTTTAACCATAGCACAATCTTCCTGCCAGGAGCCAGCCTGCCTGTATTATACTGTATGGCTTTTTATTCCACACAGACTTATGCATTTATGCTAGCTCAAAGATGGTGTGTGTTAGGCAAAATACATCCCTCAGCAAACATTACCAGAGATATAAGTGAGAAGAGAGACAAGGTTAGCACTTGATGTTCAGAAGCAATGACTAACACAGCCATATTATAACATTCTGAACTTTTAGTATTAGACCACAGCAAGCCAAACTGCCTGGAGTACCAAACTGTGAATCTAGGGCCCCGATCAGGGATATTTCAACATGTTTATACTGAGGACTTAAATTTTAACAGCCCCTTGCCCATATCATACAAGTGACCCATTGTTTTCTTTGCATGTCAACCACATCTGTTAGTTTCAATTCTGTCGAGCATTTACACATGACTTGTCCCATTTCATCCATTTTTTTCGAACAATAACAAATATAGAGGATGAGAAACTAGTTCCAGTAAAGCAGTAACCAACCTGAAGGTGGGGGGGAGGAGGCAGGGACAGAATTTGGGGGCAAGGGACACTACAGAATTTTTAAGTGATCAAAGCTTCTCTGAATTTGCCAATTGCAGCTGGGGTGATACCAACAGATGATTATGGTTGGTGACAGAATCTGCTCTCATGCCAGCCAATTCAACCTGTACCTCCTGCACTTCAAAGATGCAACCATCTCAAGCAACACTAAGAACTGAATAATAAGCCAAATATCTTCCCAGTACCTCCTCCCACATAGGAGTCCCAGCTCTTTGAACTGTTTCACTTGCCAAACCTGAGCAAGTAGAAAGAACGCCCCTGCCCCCTAGTGTTAGTGGTTAGCAGATGCTCTCTTGCAGAGGGTCTGAAGCTATACCTCCACCTATGTATACGTCTCATTAAAACTATACATGAAATAAAAGGACTGATTTATAGCAACTTTGGCATCACTCAATGTAGGATGAAATGATGTTCAGAGTGAACCCCACATTAAATGATTTTGCGACCATAACTTATTCCTAATGGGAAACTCCCATGAAAGTTGTTCCCCCCCACCATCAGGTAAAGGTAATTAAGGTAGTTCAGCAGCAAGATTTTCCTACAAGCTGCAAGAAAGTTAGCTCAACTGTACTGTCCTCTAGTATTTGCGGGGTCCTCCCAGCCACGTGAGACAGGGGCTAAGCCCATAAAGTACTGATTTATGCTTGCTCATGAAAAAGTGATTCTGGGCTTCTGGGTACCTGTTTGTACAAACAAAATTCACACACTGCTGCAGATGACCAGGTTTAAGCTGAAACTCTAGCTGGAGTGGTCACCGACAATTTGAAGCTGCATCAGGAAATTTCAGAAGCGTAACTTCACTGTGCACCCAGAAAGGAACAAGCCCAAGCAACCGAGTGCAAATCCAGCTCCAGATCCAACTGCACCACTGTTCTATCCCAGGGCAAGGGATAGACTCAGAGCTGAGCCCAGTTCCAGTCCAGCTCCGAATCCCAATTTCCCACGTAATGGGAATGTTTTGATCCAGGTTTTCATTTATGAGTAGTTTTAAGGTTGAGGTGTATATATTCCCCTTTGCAGAGAAAATGAATCCTGTCAACCTGTCACTAACTCAGCATGACAACCTAGCAGCCTCAAAGGAACTGATCCCCCAACACAGTAAATCCAGTACACTTTCATGATGACTACTTTCCTTTACTTTTAAATATTCTAGGACAATTTTTACCCTTCAGAAAAAGGCATGCAGCCTTTCTACCCCTCAGAAAGAGACATCCATTGACTTCAAAGAGACTATTCAGCTTGTGTGCATAACTTCAACATGTACTGTAGGAATCCTACAGTTGGGTGGAAGGTTACACAAGGGGCTGAACAGGATTTTCTACCCAGCGTAAGATATGGGGATGGACATTATTTCCCTTCCTCCCTCCCCTAGAGAGAAGAAAAAGTTATACTTACACAGACAGAATGTCTTGTTCCTATGTGATGGAAAAGGACTAATGTGCATCGCTTCATGTCTTCAACCCTTGTGCTCCTTGGCTGCAGAACGGAGTTTGCACTGGTGTGGGACTCCATATAGATTGGAGGTTTCTCCCATCTTAACACAGACCTATTGATAACCTGACCCAATCCCTTGTCCCCTCTCAGCATCTGTTTCTCTATCTGTAATGCCATCACTTTTGTAAAGTATTCTGAGATCAAGGGCTTGAACAAGGTAAGTAAAAGCAGAGTATTCTTCCAAAAGGGACTTTGCTTTGGAAAGAGAAAATAAGTAGGGAACAATAGGAGCTAAACTTCAGGACCCGATTGAAGCTTTGACACTGGACAACCTTGGGGATGGACAAAGTGACAGCATGCTCCCAATCTCTAACATGTTCTTCAGTGCTTACAGGTCTGACTATATGTTAGTATCTGGTCTCACCACTTCAAGCCTAATTTGTTTTCCATTTGGTTAGGCACATTCGTAAATACAGGACCATCCTCAGGTTCTATCCAACCCACGCCGTGAAAAAGAGTTCGTCTAAATGACCCCCAATCGCAGGTCTTAGCCCACCATATATGAAAGACCTGTATGATTCTAAAGCTTTGCTATTAGCACGTGCCCATGAATCACCCTGGGCTGATCAGCTTTCCCATTTAATAATACTTTTCATCTACACGGTACTCCAGAGACCAACTGACCCTGCTATGGATCACATTTGTTCACGTTTTACTGATGAGATAACAGAGAAAGGAAGCATCTTGTCTAAGCCCTCACCCATACAGCAGCACAGAATTTGGGAATTTGGGGCTCCCAGCCTAATGCCTGAAAAATTGAGATAGGAGTCCCATGGGAGGTTTCCCTGAAGGGCAAAGTTTGCAGGGATTGATGCAACCGCCAGCACTTGTGAACCCTGCTGCAGAGCACAAGCACAAAGCCGCCACACCAGCTCTCATAGACCTGGAACCATCCACATTCATTACCACTCAGCTCTGCACCCTCCTCCAAACATTGCCTCTGAATCCTGACAAAATTAATAGCATCTTTTCTCCATCCTTAGCATATCACCTCACTCACAGAATTAGATTAGGGAGCTCTAAACTGAATCGCATGTTACCTAGGATACATAATGATTTGGGTAAATCAATCTGTGCCTTTCACAATCAATGCTGAGCTTATTAAACTGCCTTCAGTGCAAAAGGCATCCCACTGTTTTTCAGAAGAATGTACAAACAGGTCTGCGACGGACAGACTGTCTCTTTCTCTCTACGCGTATTTGGAGGATGGGAAAAATTATTCCCCGACAGCGCTTCCTGTAATCTAGTTGCACTCCTCATTTGGCAAACCCCAAAGGATTAGGTTTGTGCTGTGTTATCTGTACCCCTCTCCCAGGGGCTCCGGTCTCCAACCTGCTGCTTTCATCTTCCATTTTTCTGTCCTTGTGAGAGGACAGAATTAAGGCTGTAGGTGCTGTGCAGACACATGGTAAAAGACAGCCCCTGCCTAAATACTGCACTAAATACTGTAGAAAAGATGCAGAATGAATGGGACTTGTGCAGGACTGCACAGAGGGTCAGTGACAGAGTCAGGAACAGAAACTGAGGTCTGCTGTCTCCCAGCCCAACTTTATCTTGTCAGCCATCTCTTTACTCCACTCAGTCTCTATTCACGTAAAACTTTCCTCAAATGAACAAATCTCCAGAGTAATGACAAAGCAAGGACTGCAGCATTTAACCTCTGAACCTCTGACATCTACTGACCACACACTGGCAAAGGAATAAGCTGACTGTAGCTAAAATCTAAGAAACCAGAATGGATAAAAAGATGTATCCATTTCTATTTTTGTACCCAAGAAAATCAAAACCAGTGCCCTCCTGCCCTCAGCGCACACATTCCCAGAACACCCTACTGTCAGTTCATGTCATCAGGTAGCTTCACAATGATTCAATTTTTAGTTAACACTGATGCCAAGCTGCTGGCCTAGGTGTACGGCCCACGTGGACAAGCAGCATGCTTGTTCTGCATGTCCACAGCTGCCTTGCGTAGCTCTCTCCTCAAGCCTGGTATACGAACTAGTAGAGCACATGGGAGTTTGGAAGTTTGTGCACAAGAGTGTTTCATCACATCTACAGAGTGAATTAGACACAGACATGTCACAGCATATTTCAGAAATAGAGGATTAGCAAATTTGCCACCTTCCGCCTTTCCTAATGCTGGTGTTGAAAACGCAAAGGCACTTCTACACGTACTCCAACCCGTTCTGATCAGAATGGGTCAGAGCAGACTGTGTTAATCAAGTTCTGGAGCACTGTTATCAGAATGCTCCAGTGTGCTGCACCATCCCATGTATTCAGTGTCCCTGTGTTTCAAAATGGTGGCGGAGGTGCTTGAATTCAAAGCTCATTGAACATACTTTAGTTAAAGCACCTCCACTGCCATTTTGAAATGCAGGACACTGAATACACAAGATGCTGCAGGCATTTTAATTAGAGCGGATCTTAAGAGCCGCTTTAATTAAAACACCCCCCTTCATTCCCACCTCAGAGCACACGTATAGGTATAGCTACTACCAACACAACTCATCAATAGCAGCCTCACATTCAGGTTCTGTTATTTTCTGCTCTGTAATACACTCTCTAGTCATGACCCATCCAAGGACAAGCCTTCCGCCTCCTTAATAAGGCAACAACTCTGAGAAGCAATTACTGTCTTGACATATTAAAGCAGGAAAAAACAATCACAGCTGAGAGTGCCAAGGCCCCCTGATAGGAAGAACTCAATATGCAGGAACAGATTGTATATACATGCAACTTCATAAAATTAAATCCTTAGCAGGTGAATATCAATAGAGTGACACTGGTCTAATCTGAGCAGGGGATCTTAATCTTAGTAAGTATTCTTCTCATAAGATCTTGTGCATACTCACCTGACTGAACAAGATGAAAGGTCATAGTTTGGAGCACAGGCTGATCACTAAGTGGAGGGTTCAAGAAATCTTCCTGCCCCACCACATGCCATACACAACATCTGTCTTGTGCAAAGAAGGGTTTTTTTCTTTTTTGCTTTCCTCCAAAGAACTAGGCGCTGGATCCCAGAGGCAACGATCCAATGGCAACTTTAATGCTGCCATGCATGCTACTTTGCTTTGTAATTACTGCAGTGTGAAAGCAGAAAGGGACTGAGGGTGCAATACTGACGGGACAACCAAACAATAGGCAGTCTGAGTTAAAAAAAATATTTAGGAGTTAAGAAAAGACAGACTTGTGTGGGTGCAAATACTGCCCTGATCAAGGCTGCAAGGAGAAGGTTCTGCCGAAAGGCAGCTCTTGTTTAGGATCAGGCCCACTTACCCTGGAATGCTGACAGCCACAATAAAGATACTGTTTGCTTCTGCCTGTCAGTTTTATGCTCTTTCTCCATATACAAACACACAGGCCGCATTCTCTACTGTTTTTGTATTTAAAAGACACGTGGTGTTTGAGAGGCTCCAAAATACAAAAATATCCTCCTAAAGGTAATTTATATAATGTAGCAGTGAGTGGAATAGCTTCTCTTGATTCTGTGCTGCCAGGAGCATGAAGAAGAGAGCATATGATCTAATGCACCTATTCCATCTCTAAAGTTCTATTATTCCATTATCTCTTTCACACTTCTTGCCAACCCAATTTATGAGAAAGAGGGAGAGACAAAGAAAAAGAAAATGATTGTCACTGCTGTGATCTGTAAAGAGAAGAGAGAAAAGTGCATACACTCTCTGTAACATCCCACAACTTAATTTGAACAGAATACAAAACCGGCCAGAAATTCGAAAATGAATAAATAACAATTATTAAAGCTGTCAACAGCTGTGCAGCTCCAATCCAAAACCTTTTCATTCCAGAAACTGAAAATCATTATAGATCTCGAGGGAGCTTAATTTCCTGAACACATGTAGAATGCAGGAGTCTAACATCAAGAAATCGACATTAGACATTTTTAGAGTGAATACGTCTAACAAGGCTGCATGAAGGATGTGCTCAGAAGGTTCAGCAAACATCTATTCATGCTTTTAATTTAAACCAAAGCATGGAACACAGAGTAAAATTTACAGCAGCTTATGGAATGCTTGCATTTGTGAAGTGAGGCCAAACCCATTACATATATTGGATAATAATCTCAACACCTTGGAAATATGGGGGGGGGGAGCTTTTTCATAGGCTGCAGCCTCAAGGGGGAGACAAATAAGTGTATTTCAGCAATGTGTAAATGACTCTCCATCCAGTAAAGGGTAATAATGCAGCATAATAGACATGATTTGTACATCTCTAAATACAAATCTGAGTTTATCCCCTTTCTAGCCGAATGAATAGAAGAATGTATGAGTTTGCATGTGCATGCTTATACATGTGCCGTCCGTGGCCAGAATTCTGCAGTGAGGTATCCACATAAATGCTCATTATGCTAAAGATAAGTACCCCTGAGAACCACACCTTAGTATTTTAGGAACTCTATCAACCACTTCAGATCTTGGCAGAAACACAGAAAGATGGTTATTGTTACAACCCACTGGTAATGGTAAAAACAAAAGTTTTCCAAAATGGAAGTCTCTCTACTTACTCCATAGAGATAAGTCTCAATTTCAGTGTGATAGTTTCATTAGCAAGAAATGCATTTATATACATTCACAATGTTTCCCAATCTAAAGATAGTGTACACTTTCTATCTTCACTCCTATCTTTAGTGTGTCACTCATTTATAAGCCGTCACAATGCTTTGTGCCTTTCTTCCAGCCCTATTTCTTTTTTTAAAAAATGAAGAATAGCAAGCTCAAATATTTCTCTCTCTCACAGACACCCTATGAAATGTAGCAGCTGAAGATGGAAAAGCCCATATGAATTTCTGAGGATGAGGTCCACTCCATGTCAAGGGGCAGCACAGGCCTAAGTGCCATTTAAATTTGCTGAAGTCTTGCGAACCTTGTCCTGCATCAAAGCAGATTCCACTGTGGGTCCACAATCCTGTAAGAGCTGCATTTAGGAAAGGATCAGTTGATTTCAGTGGACTTTGGATCAGGCCCACTTTTGAATTTGCTGCCTTTTAATTTCATAGAATGCCCTCCCCTCCTTGTTACAGAAAACAAGAGGAGAAGCTCCCCATCACTTTTACCTATTTCACTTGGAGGAGAAAAAAATTTACACTCAGTGTGTATGTACACATGTATATGTTGGGGGGCAGGGAGAGTATACACACACTTTTCTCCTGCCTCATTCTAAAGTTAAGAATCCCAGTCTTTGCGATCTCTCATCACACAGCCAGTTTCCACAGTGCTCCAGAGTCAGTAGCAGTTTAGAAATGACCACATCAGGATTTGACACATTGCACAACTTTGCTGACAGAGTAAAGCTCAGCATCAGAATAGCCTCTGGGGCAACCAAGCAGTCGGTGCATTAACTTGCAGCATCAATCAGGTCCCCGATTCATCTTTTACATTTGCACACAGGCTTTACAAGCTGGCTGCTTGTTTTAATAATTTTCTGTTTTCTACTATAATACACCACTGTCATATATGACACTAACGCAGATCCAGCCCTGAGGACTGTGAAAACACCTAGAGAGGCAAATTTATTTTTATGCTGCCTTCCACTAGAGAAGAGGAAACAACAGTAAACAGAAACTGTATGCAAATGTATTAATTGGCAACATCTATACAACATTTGATTCTTGCTAAATCTTCAGTTAAAAAGTTGCCCTTTGGAGGCTGGCCAGCCGCCCACATATGTCACCAAATCTCAGCATTTGTTAAGTTACATAGTCTCATCATCACCCACCTTAATGCTTTCAGCTACATCAAGTTTTCTCAAAGCAAAAGTTGTTCCCCTATTTTATTTATGATGACAAGTCCAAGATCTAAGTCACTCTGTTCCCAATCCACTATAAATATGTGCTTGCAACATCTTATTTCTGTAACTAGCATTTTCCCAAAAACTTCAGAATAACATTGAAAAGATCACATTCCATGTGCAAAAAGTTGGCAGCGATGATTGCAGCACTTAATGCAGACCTTAAATTTAACATCTTAAGGGGTATGTAGTGGTTACTAGGGAATATTTGTTGTAGAACAAGTTGAAAATTTAGATGCCTGGCACAATTCAACATAATCTGGCTGGGCTGTTTCCATCATTTTCTAATAATAAGCTATTAGAAGTCCTTGTCCCAGCCTACAAGGGAGCTACAACAACCAACACTGAATGGGTCATCAGGTCTCACCCTTATAATCTGATTCTGAGGGCTAGCAAAAGCACTCATGTCAGCTGTGATTTACCTGTCCTGCCCAAAAGCCAATTCACATTCCATTGAACATCCAGTGTTTGCCTGGACCATTATTACTTGCAGCCGCAGGTTCCCTCATGTGGAGATAGCTCCCCACCTGTAATTAACTCTCCTGTCAGCTTCATTTTTGCATATATTAATGGTCTTCAGCCTAGATCAGCTAATTAGCAAGGGAGCAACAAGCCACCAAGCCACCCTCTATCCAGCAAGGATGTTACGCTTAATTAACTCATTTGCCAGAGAGCCCCTTGCTCACCAGCTGAATGCGCAACGTGAACATTCAGATGATGGAATTTTAACAGGGACTGTCGAGTTTTCCCATCAAAGGACTATTATTAACAGATTTACATTCTCAGCTAAATTTTCTGGCAAAGGAAAGAAAGGAAAAGGAGGAACAATGGAATCCCACTGCCTGCCACTATCACAATCTGAACACACAAACCAGGTATTTTGATGAATAATACATCTGCCTTTATGAATGGTAGACAGTATTTCTATTTTAAGAAGCCTGCCTGCATTTGCTTTGTAGCCTCTGCATGTTTATACCGAACCATTCTGCAAACCAGGGACTGAATTCTCCCATCAGGGTCCAGTATACATAGGGACCTACTGAAATCACGATTTCATGGATTTCGTGAAATCCAGCATTGCCTGCAAAAGTGAAATCCGTGAGAAAAAAAGCAATGCAAAACAAAAACTAACAGAAAATAAAAAGCCGGCTCCCCAGGGCGCTGCGGCAGCTGGCCTGATCAGGAAAGAGGGGAGGGAAGGCTGCCCGTTCGAAGGGCTGCTGGCAAGATGGTTGCTACCTCACCCCTCGCTGCTGATTGGCTGCGAGGGCTGCTCGTCATGTGGCCCTGTCCTTCTCTAAGGATCGGTGGCGAGGGGTGGGGCTGTATGTCGGACCACCCTCGCAGCCAATCAGCAGCGCAGGATGGAGCTACCAGAGGCCCTCAGCCAGAGGTAGGGGGTGCAAATGTGGTCCACCTGCAAAATGGCTACCAGGCCTCACGTTCTGCTCACAAAGTCAGGGGGCAGCCTCCTCAAATTCGGTAGGTCCCTAGTTATACATATAAATGACCTCTTTCTCCACAAAGAGTGATTCTTGTCCCAAATTCTGCACCCTTCCTAAGCCCCTCACGAACTGGAGACTCTGGATCACTCGCTGCTACTTTGATGGCTGCTTAGCTCCATAGAGCCTAGTACTGCTTGAAGAACTGGCAGATAGGGTGCTCTCTTTTTGCCTTCTTAAACAACTTATGAATTTAGACATGTGCCACCTTTTTTGGTTACCATAATTGCCAATTATGGAATGGCAAGAAATGTCATCAGGAAATCAAACACAGATTGTAATTATAAAAAACCTGGAACTAATTGGCATACACTGTAGGATCCTGTTAGTGCTGTTGATTAACACTTTGTGAAAACCTTGGTGACCAATATTTAGTTTCCCGCTTAGTCAAGTGCATCTGAAAAACACTAACCATTTATTGAAGCCTAAGGGCTCCTGATTACAAAAAGAGATTATTTTGCCTAACATGGCTTTGGAAACAACTGATGCCTTATTTACTCGTATAGTAATCTTTTTTTACAACCACAACAGTCTTATGATACTATTCACCACAAATGTGTAGCACAAGCATTCTATGGGACACACTTACAAACACTGACAAAGCAAGCATCTTTTATACAAAGCAGAATATAAAACAGATCCAATTTCAACCCCCATAAAAGAAAAGCAGTAACTCAAGTATTTAGGGAGTTATAGGGCCATGTTACGTATTGTACTTCGAGCTGCTCAAATGTAGATTAGTTTTAGTGTTAGCTCAAGTTTGGAGCAGTCACACCTTAAGGCTAAAATCCTTCTCCGACTGTCCCCCACCTGCACAGCTGTGACTTGCCATTAGAGGGCTGATGAGCAGGGGCCCGACTAGGCACTAGACCCGAGCTGACACTACAGGACTGGTGAGCCAGGACAGGCTTCTATCACTGCTCTAGGTGCGGGTGCACGAGAGATGGGTTGGGGGCTGAAATGTGAAGTTGGGAGGTGGAGAATTAATGGAATGGGGATGGAAAGTAGAGAAGCAAAACAAAATTAGAAAAAGAAATAAGGGAAAGTCAGTTAAAGAAGGTCTCATGTTTTAATAAAGTGAGAATTGGGATCGGGGGGTGGGGGGTGTTGATCATGCTTCCCAGGGTGGCTGGGAGATGAGAGTAGTGAGGGAAGGCATATTTGGGGAAGCTACTGCCCCTGCCCCAGGAAGGAAACCCCAGTTCATGGGGACCCGATGCAGCCCCCTACCTTGTTCCTCCCTACCCCACATTGACTGTGCTCCTAGACCTGTCTGTACCCTGCACACTGGCTAGCTGGCATGTGCTCTGCAGGCTGTTTGCATAGGTTTACACCCCTGGGGATGAGAAGGTCACATCCCCAGGGGCAGGAGGGGGAGCTGGTTTGGTGCCAGAACCACCCCCTGGCCAGTAGAGTTTAGGGGGTGGCAAGTTTGTCCACACAGAAGGGTGGGGGAGGAGGACACTGCATCCTTGGATGCTGGAGGACTGCAAATTGGGCTGATCATCTGTAAAGACTGGGCACACATTAATGGAACACAAGCTAGGTAACATGGATCAGAGATGAACCTACCCCGGAGTGGTGTAACTTCAGGCTGTCACGTGATAATGTGTGGACACTCCAGGGGTTAAGAGCTCCAGCAACTCCCTAAAATTAATGTGTGACAAGGCCCATAGTCTAGAGCTTACTATGAATGCCAGACTAACCCTGTGTTTTAATCTAGTCTGAAATAGAGGCACAATGTGAAACTCTAGACAAATGACTCAATCTTCCCATGTATTTAGAGGTGCACCAATACATCGGTCCATATTGTATCGGCACCAATAAAAGGAAAATTGATATTATTGGCAATCGGCTTTTTTTGGCTGATGTGGCCAATAATGAAACCGATAAATGCCACATGCATGTGCACAGTTACAGCATGCACACGGCCAGGACTGCAGCCTGGCAGCAAGGAGAGCAGCATCCGGCTGGTAAGTCTGTGCGAGGGAAGAGGCATGGGGGCAGGAAGGGGCATGCGGGGGGCAGACTGAGGCCCCCAAGGTTAGGGAGGGAGTGGGGCTGAGGCTGGGGCAGGTGACATGGAAGTGTGTGGGATGGAGCTGCAGGCGGCTTGTCTACAGGGCGTGGGGGGTGCAGGGAGGCTCTCACCCCTGTGCAGACCCCGGGGGAAGGCATGAGTGGCACATGCCCCCCAGATCTGTGCATAGGGCAGGAGCAAGAGCAGGCAGCCTGCTCCAGGCCTGGGGCTGTGCCAGCCTCTTCCCAGCAGGGGGGCTAGACCAGGGCTGCACTAAGGGCAGGTTGGGGTGGGGCGGGTGGCAGCACTGGGAGGGGGCTATGGGGACACTACAGTGATTCTGGTGTTGCTGTAGCCCCCTCGCCCCCCATCCCAGTGCCGCGCCCCACCTGACCTGAGTGCAGCCTCAGCTCAGTACCCCGCCACGAAGAGGCTGGCACATTCCCCAGCCCTGAGTGTGCAGCAGACAGCCTGCCCTCGCCCTGTGCACAGGTCCAGGGGGCATTTGCCCTCCATGCCTCCCTCTGGGTACGCACAGAAGTGGGAGCCATCCTCCCCTCCCCTGGACAAGCTGCCTGTGGCTCCATCCCGCACCCCGCCCTGGCTAGGCAGCAGCTGCCTCTGCCCTAGCTCCACTCTCTCCCTCACTATGGTGGCCTCAATCTGCACCCCCCCAACATACAGACTTTTCTTCCGCCATGCCCCTTCCCCGCCAACAGACTTACCAGCTGGGCGCTGCTTTCCACGCTGCCAGGTTGCATATTGGCACTTAGATCAGTATCGGCCAATATGGCTGGTCAATAATTAGTCATCGGTATCGGCCCAAAAAATCTTTATCAGTGCACCCCTACATTTATTCATTAGCAACTTGATATCAAGTTAATATAAGATTGTGATGACATGTAGAATAATACAACCATATGAATAAATCATGCAACCTCCCCAGCTCCTCCAAAATGAGTAGGATTGGGCTGGGTTGGGTCAATACTTAGATAACCTACAAGGGCTGACGAGATGCTATGAAACATGGCATTAGTGACTGGCAACACATGGATATTCTTCCCTCTGAACAAGAAACAGCTCAGCATGTTGCTGCAGAAACCTGGGCTGCCATCTTTCAGATAATGTCATCCAAATGCTTTTGGTTTAGTCATGAAAATGCCTATGCATCAATCTGTAAGAGCTTGGTTGCTGGCCCAAATCCTGAGCAAGTTCCAGTACAGATCTGCCTCCCAAAATATGATCCTTCTGTTAATGCTGGACACTAACTTTTTTCTCTTCCTATACCAAACACCCATGTGGTGCTGTAACTATAGCATAGTTTAAAAAAAAAACAAAAAACAGTTTGAATGGGCTAGAAAAACCATGGGAAAGTTCATGAGGTTGGTCCACAGTGTGGCTCATATGCGAGAGACAGATTGATCAAGCATCCTATTATATTTTTTACTCTACTAAGGTTTAGTCATGACAGCTTCTCAAAACATTTACTTTTCAGTGAAACTCCAGATCCTTTGCTGGGCTCAGCTGATGCTATCTCCCTGACTGCCTGACCTGTCCTGGGCTGCATTAGTTGTTTGTGGACACTGACTGGGCACATCATATTCCAGCCATACTGCTTTCATATGCTGACGCATTCCCTCTGCATCTCTTGACTAGTGCAAAAGGAATACAGCAGGTCAGGGAAGCTGTACCATGCTTTGTAAACCAGCTGCTGTACAATTTCCTCATGAAAGCAGTAATAAAAAAAACAGCAGGTCAGAGAAACTGTCTCTACAATTTATAAACTGCCTATAGTAAGAGTCTCTTGTGCAACAAGTCATCAAACTAAAAGCCCAGCATGAGACCCCAGAATCTCATAGGAAAAGCACAAGTTATCAGGACACAACAACAAAATGAGGGACTAATCAGCTTTCACTTACCTACTGTGATGAAGTTTGCAGATAGGAAATGGCAACAGTTTCCATCAACAAGTGGCAGGTCTTCTGCTTGAGCTGGATCCCTTGGCATGGCTTTTGCATAGGGAAGAGACATTGTGGGCTGTCAGAAACTGCCTATTCAGAACGTCCACTCTGACCCACACCAATTATTTCAGATTGGAAGCTGACCATATATCTGCCTAAAAAATTCAGCCCCAATGATAAAACAATCTCTGGAAGTCCAGAATGTTAGATGTTTTTTCTGGTTTCTTCTAAAGCCATATAAAATCTCCTCTTTGGTATGGTAAACCAACTATCCCATAGCCAGAAGACTCCTACTGACACCTCCAATTTGTGTTCAGGAATAAATGTTCAGTCACTGCTGCAAAAGTAAAATGACCACTGTCTTCAGTCTTGATGTAGTGAATGCCTTAGCCTTTGCGTTTCCTGCAGGCATTAAAGTGATGGGACTTAAAATTGAGTGTATCCTCCCAGCATTTCCTGCATGTTGCGCACCTAGAAAAGACAACATTTTTTTAAAGATGGAAATTACACCAGCTAGGGTGTTATAGAGAACAAAACTTACAACAGTGCCATAGTTAATTGTATATGGTGGTCAAATCTCTGCATCTGCTTACACCTATGGGCTAAACTAATCACAGTTATGCAGATATACTGCTAAAGAAATGCCTCCCATGCACAGATGGGAGCCAAAGCAGGCTCCCAATGCCTTGTGACATGTCATATAAGTAACATCATTTATAGAGCATCTAAGTGGAAGCAGGGAAGGACTGATTCTGCCAGCTTCAAGTTCTGTAAAGATCAGCTTCCTCTCATTGCCGTAGCAGTTTAACATTACGTATACTTGAACAGCAATCATTTTTCAGGAGTCAGAGCTTGCAGCAGTCCCTGATGGGCGCAAGATAGCTGTATACACCATCTGCTGTGGCATTTGTTTACTTATCAAGAAACATCACTGTCTCATAGCTTTCACATCCCTTTTCTCCTCTTACCTACTGTCACCAGTCTCCATACCTGTGCATCCCCTCCCTCCCGTCTCTTAACACACTATCCCTTTCCCACAGGCTGCAAGAGACGTGGCTTTCTAAATCCTGCACGTCTCTGGGACCTCTTTCTGCGAAAGGGATCCAAGAGCTGGCTCCAAAGCAAAGATCAGAAATGGCAGAACTCTGGGATTCTGCTTTAATGCTGCAACAGTTCAGTTCCAAAGGAGTTTCCGCCCGCTCATAATTACAAGTTGAGCCATGAAACCTTGTCCCAGCACGTCTTGTTGTGAAAGGAGAGATCCGGTTTGAAGTTAACATTAGAACAAAATGCCAATGAGGCATCACTACCAACTTTTCAGAAGATGAGGGACTAGGGCGTTTTGTTTGTGGCAAAAGAAATCTGATTAAAATGGCGTCCCTTTTACAGCAAATACCACTTAAAAGGGAGAGGCCTTTTTTCCCCCTTTCTGTCTTGCCACTCTCCCTTCAGGGAAAAAAAGTGTGCCAGTCAGCAAAATAATCCCCAAACAATGAGCTAAATTCACAGGCTTTCAGATATGGGATGCCAGGGTTTAGCAGCATTCATGCAGTGGGAACTTAACACAAATGATGCCATAACATTTTTTACACCCAGGCGAGATGGGATCTAAGCAGAGACCAGGCCACCCCTTGACTCTGGAATCACTTCACCCAGGAGCACAGCTGAATGAATTTTATTTGGCAACCAACTTACTGGCCAAAAATGCAGTTTCAGGGGAACTGAAACCCTCCACAAATTCAGGCTGAATTTGACAAACCGTTTTAATCAAAACGTGGAGTCTGTTTCAAGCCTGGATGAAATTTCATAAAAGCTGTTTTTAAAAAGGATAAAACAAACATTTTAAAAAGTTAAAGACTGAACACAACATTTCATTCAACCTGAATGCAAACAGGTTTTTATTTCTTCATTTTGTCAAGAAAACTGAAAAAATTCTGGTTTGGGTCACATTTTTCCCCATATTTTGGTTTGATGAGAAAACTGAACGATCAGCTCTTCACACAGTTCTGCTTGGGAGTTTCCTCCCAGAAGAGGGAAAGGAGAGATCAAGGCCAAGATCCTGGTATAATTAAACTAGTGTAATTGAGTATAATTATGATATACTCTTTGTATTCATTGCAACCAAATCCTTCTCTCCTTCAACTACAGAGCACATCTTATCTATACACAAACTGCCTCAGCTACAGACATCATCCTATAGATCAGAGGTGAGCAATGTTTTGGACAGAGTGCCAAAAGCATCCACAACCTTGACTTGTAAGATGTTAGTGTGCTAGGGATGGATGGCGGGAGAGCCGTGAAGGGCCTGATCTTCGTTGTAGCAACACAGCCCCAGCCCCTTCCTCACCATCTGCCCAAAGGCACACATGCCGAGCAAAATGCCTTTGTGTGCTACACTGTGGCCTGTGTGCCGGGGGTTGCCTATGCCTGCTATAGATGCATTGATGCCCCCTCCAAACTCTTCTATGATGCTAGGAGAAAGGATAACTACATCAGCCAGACTCATCTTTCTTCACACATGCACAAGTTTATAGCTATTATTTTTCCTGCACTTGCAATAAGGCTGTGTAATATTAAGCCAGGCAAGGAACAGCCAGTGAGGGTAGTATCCAAAAGATCCCTTGGGACAGCAGGGATGGCTATGAAAATAGTAGCCCACTCAGGTGGGCAGCAAGCCAGTTGTATATCTGTAAGCTCTATGGGATAAGGACCAAATTTCTGCTGTGTGTGTGCTGTGTAGTAGGGTCCGTCCCTGACTGCAGACTGTCCATGAGACACACTGAGCCCCAGAGCCATCCGTAACCAGCTCCCTTGATGGCCATTCTACTAGCCAAATGAAAGGGTTCTAGAAAATGAACCCCTTCCTGTGCCTCCTTATACTCAGGTCAAGTCCCTCCTGGTCAAGGTGAAGCACAATGTATCAAGCAATATGGAGAACTTACTCAGCACTCACTGGCTGTGGCTGTTTGGAAGCTAGTCTCAAAGTTACTCATCTCCACTGTTCAGGGCTTCTCTAAAGGGGGTTTAGCACACCAGCATTCACTAGCACTAACCTCACCTAACAGATGCTTGGACTTTCCTCCATTCACACTGAGCTTCCATCTCTCTTTTTAACGTATTATTGCTCAATTTTGATCTTTGGTTTCCTTTCTTTGTATTCAAGGATAGGAACTTTCTGCAAGCTTCTACTTGTACCCTAACAAATATCCCTAGCTACATCTTTTAGCAAACATAAGAACAGAAAAGACTAAACATAAAGCCTGCTTCCCTCCCCCACTCCCTGCCTGACCAGCCCTCTGTAACGGCATTTCTGGAGTGCTCCAGAATCCCAAGCAGCTGATGAAGAGGTGGTCAAAGAAAGAAGGACATTGTCTCTGCCTCTCAGTGTGGGAGGTACAGGAAAAAGCAGCGCCTAACCCCTGTACATGCCTGTTTTAGCAACGCAGATCCCAGAAGAGGGAGGACAATGTGAATCCCCTTTCAATTCAAACTACCATACATCAAAATATACATCCCCATGTAACAAACGCACCAATTTCCTTCCTGTTTAACAGGTTCCTTGTGATCTTTCCCTTATGTCTGTATCCACCTGCTGTCTCGTTTTATACCCAGATTGTAAGCTGGGGCGAGAGCAGTCTTTTGTTATCTGTTTGTATGGCTCCTAGCACCAAGGACACTGATGGCTTACATGTGCTATTGAAACAGAAATAAGAAGAAAAACTCAACAATGGAGCCATGTTAGCTATCACACACAAAGGGAAACAGAGCTGTGGCAGAATTAAATAGAGCAGCCAAAAAAGCCATAAACTGAAACTGCACATGCTAATCAGACAACTGGAGATGTCAATGGCTAGAAATGCAGCTGTTATAACTCAGCATACAAAAATTAAGCAAGCGAAAAAAAAAAGCCAGAATCCATATATGAATCTGTCACCCTGTCTTCACTTTAGATCTAGGAATTATATTACATATGGTACTTATCACACTGACTAATGGTCCTATCCATATCCTGCTCTTGCTGAAATTAAAGGGCATTCTTTACCCATCATTGGGCATATAAAGCCTCTGTAAGGAGAATAAAGCTTCCAATATCTGTTAATGGCATCACCTTATCCAGCAATAATGACATCATCAAAATATGTGAATGCTATACAGTAAAACAGACGCCCTTAGGTAATGTTAGCAGTATTTACTCTAGGCTACACTCTTACTTCCTTACATTTATTTGCACTCAGTCCTTAGTTGGGCACACTTCCATGAAGCCTGTGATGGGTCAGGATCTCTGTCCATGTTGCTCTTGCTTCATGCAGTCTTATGTTTTGGAAAGTGACACCAGCTTGCTCCTTCTATAGTTTCTCTCCCCACTTCAGTGGGCATCTCCAGAGATATGCTGAGCCACACACAGAGCACTGTGCAGGCAAGTAACCAACAAAGGTAAATAAAACATGGAAAGAGGGGAAACTGCTGGCCCGTGTTAAGAAAAATGCCTGTTTTTCCTTCAGGGGAGGTGGATCTGGATCTGCTCTAACAGAGCTTTGTGACTGCTTGCACTCTAGTGGAGCTGCTCATGATTTACATTGGTGTGAGTGAGAGGAGAGAGGCATTGGAAGTTTCTTTGATCCTTAGGGAAGAATGAAAAGCATGGGTCAAAAGGTGCCTGCAGAGTTCAGCCAAGATGTTTTTGCTCCTTGTCTTTTACAACATGAAAGTATCAGTTAAAAACGCCATAAGAGCATTTAATTGCCTTTCTAGAAGAGTGCTGTCACGCCGCTCTGCGCACGCATAACACAACAAGGACCTGTGCTAAAATAGGGGCACTGTCTCAGAGCAGATGAGTTAATTTGACTGCTTCAGCATTTACGTAACTTCTCCTCCTAGCCCACTAAGCATGACGCTTTACACCAACCAGGTGCAAAATGCCACTGCTGTGGTATATCTACACCACGGGTTTATCCTCAGATTCATCCAGGAAGCCACAATTCCTGGGAGCGCAGGAAATGCTTAAAAATGAGTCAGAATCTGTCTACTCACCCTTCACACTGTTGACCTGGGTGGCAACTGCTTTGCCAAACACTCCTGTTTGCTTTAGAACTGAAGAGACCTTCTGTTGCATTTCCTTTCCAGGAAATTCAATCACTGTGGCTGACTGCATACAAAGCAGCCTTCCCAACAAAGCAAGGCAAGAGCCAGTGGCCAGATCCTCAGCTGGTGTAAACTGGCGTATCTCCAATTTAAAAAAAGGAGCTATAGGATTCTACAGCAAATGAGGATGTGGCTGGCCAGATGTGTAGTGCAAGGGACTCATCAGCCCATGCCACTCAACCACCATCAGACTGATCCCAGGTTCTTGATATGGGCTCCAGGTCCCCCAGCTTGCGGGAGTTGTAACAAAGCCAGGCAAGCATGTCTGAACACAGTACCCAGTCGCTCTAGCTCCAGGTTTCAGGCAAGGGATCCTCACAGAAGGCTTTACAATGCATCTTTAATTAGTGTAACAGAATGCAAATGGTGAGCAATTTGCTGACCTGAGTTGAAACCCAGGGGCCAAAAGTTCCATGGAACTGATGCTTCAACATTTACAGGAGAGAGGAGACTCTGGCCCAGGTAACTGTATCATAAAACTCCAACCACGTTTGCATCCCACATTGCCATTTGCTGCATTGATACAGTATCTAGCACAATGACAGCCCTATTGGCCTCCAAATGCTCTTGCAACATGCATATTAAATCATTTTAATTCCCAAAACACATACAGCAATGGAAGAAGTAGCAGATTCCTACATACCATCCCTGCCAGCCTGGACTAGAGAGGTCACTACTGAGAGGAAAAGAAATATTAAGTCTCCAGAGCCGTTCTGTCATGGTTTCTTGGTTCAGAATACTAAGAGTGGTCCGCAACACTGGGAAGCATTATGTGCTTTATTTTATGCAGGCACTTAACACCCATTGGATTACTACACAGGAGTCAAGCATATGCATAATAAATGCTGCTCTTGCAAGAGGATGCTTTCTTGAACTGGGGTCTACAGTTACATTTTAATGACAAGGACTTTTTTTACACTGAGAAAATGACCCACCAGCTCATTTGACACTAGCCAAAGAACAGCCAGCAGAGAGTAGCCAATTCTGATCATGTCCATGTGAGCAGCATTTGAACTTGTAACTCATGTTTTGGGCCATAACCTACTATATCATCTCCTACCCAGCAGTCTCTGTGAAGAGAATGGGACAGAAATCGCAAAGGCAGGATATACAGCCCTGCAAGATGAAAGAACTATCCCAATACCAATCCCTTTGCCATTGTTTTGATCACTACAGTATTTAAAGTCTCACTTGAAAAAGGACATATTTTTGTGTTTAGACAATGTTGTCTAAAAGCATTCACATCAGCTTTGATTTCCTTCCCAGAGTAAATACAATAGCTTCAGTGGATGATAAGCACAACAACAGGAAAAAAAATCACAGAAACAAGACATTAGGTTAAGTTGAATAATTTGATCAAGAAGCTGATCAAAAAAGGAAGAAAGATCAAAAAAGTGACACCAAAGGAAGAAAAAAAAAAAGACATACTTTAAAGCATTAGCAACTCAGATTTGGGGTTTGCTTCTAACCTCAGATGCTGTTCCTCATGACATGCTGTTCACTTTAAAGAATGCAAATTAATTTGCTGGGCAATTCCAAGCAAGATAATATACAGGTCTGGGCAAGTATTTCACATCCAAAGCAACTGCAGAAGGAAAGCAGGCTGTTTTAGTAATCTGGAACGAATGGGTAAATCCACACCTTAGGGCGTGATGTAGCATTCCATTTTTTCTGGGGACAGCCGGTATGCAACAAACAGACACCAGACAGAGCTATGTGTCAAAACAATTTGGCTAAACATAGAATAGGGAACAAAGCTAATGGAAAAGATGACACTAGAGTCTCTCTCTGCCAGACTGGACAATCTGTCCATGGAGAACGCTTGCAAATCTTAGCAGATCTTGCATCTAGAACTAGAAGGGCATGTCTACACACCAGGATAGCCTTACATTTTTGATCAATGATATAATTGAACATTCCTGCCTTGAGGAAAGAGACGTAAAATGTGTTATTAAGCCCTAAGATTATTCACTCTAATCTTAAAATTGGTTATACACATTAGTTTATATAGTAGGAATTTTACCACTGCTTTATAACTCTACATTTTGTAATTGCAGAACTTTTCAGAAAGTGAACACAGGGAAGAGCCTGTGCAGAAGCCACTCCTTTTTGCAGCATCCAGTCTTTTTTCCTGCTTATCCTGTGTTGCCAGGAGGCTCCTTGGTGTCAGAAGCTCTACTTGTAAGACAAGTCACAGACACATGTGAAACCTGGAACTGATGGCACATTGCAGCATCTCATGCAAAAGAAATTTTTAATTTTTTAATTTTAACAGAAGCACACATTCCTCAGCAGCAAGGGGATCATAACCCTTACATGAGAAGATCTTATGGAAAGAAAGGCCCAGGAAGCTGGCTGACAAGCCAGATGTTGTCTAGTAGCTCAGCTCAGGCAGCACTTTAAAGCTGCAGGATGCAGAAATAAAATTTCAGGAGAGGGGATACTTTTTCTCCTCTGAGACCTCCAACAAATTCAAGACAAGCACCCGTCTGAAAACCAGAATCAGGTTATCAGTTATGCCCAGGGAAACCTACAGTTATTCCACAGATAAGAAAAGGAGTCCCTAAATGATAGGACAGACTGCATGCCAGGGAAAAAAGGAGTCAATCAAGAAGTACAATCTCAGGAGGTACCATCGCAGGCACTTGAAATGCAGCTACAACCCTGCCCATGCACCCCATACAATCTGGCCCTATATGTATAATATCCTGAAGATGAGCAAGGACTATGTATGAAAATGGGGCCCTGACCTGAAGACTCCACAATATGGGAAGGCAATACATGAGTCTAGGTGAGAAGAGAAATGAAGAAGGGTCTAAAGTATCATTTTTAAGAACAATTTTTCTGGTTTTTGAAAACTTAACCTTTGCCCATTTGTAATGCTGCTGTTCACAAGTTAATGCCAAAGTCTGGAAGTTAACTGATCCCACAACACAACCCCGGGGGGAGGGGAGGGCAAGGGAGGGACGTGCTAGAGAACAAAAGGAAGAAAAATCAATCCACACCATTATCCAGCCTCCGTTAACCATTGTCTCATGCACATTGGGAAATAAGACCAAAAAGGCCACAGTTCCATCCCTAAATGGCTCGGTTCTTCTGGCTTTTCCCAGGAATCTTAAAAGTGGAGGTTCTCCCTAACATGCTCTTGTCTACCTGCCATCAGCAGTACAGGCAGTGACCACTGCATGGCAATGATATGTATAAGGGAAATAATAAGCCACTTTAAGGCTGGCTGAACAAAAATGGGTCTGATGTCATTTGAACAATCTAAATATGGTTAGTAGCCTCTGTTGTCCTCAAACAGCTGGACCAAGCAAAAGTCCCTACCTCTGGAATCTCTGGTAATAGTAGTGGGGATATGGTTTACAGCAGAGCTGTTCCAATTCCATCCATCAACTTCATAGTAACCATTATCTTCTGGATTGTAAGCAACAGTCTGTTCCAGCAAGTCAATAAATACCATCCACTCATGCTTGAGACAGTGGAAGTAAAGGGCACACAGCATTTTGTTTAGAGGCACCCAGTAGCTGCCTGGTTCCAATACAGTATGCATGAAGATCAGGGAGAACACAGGAAAATAAATGAATCTTGCAACTAAGTGTTAACCCTTCTTTATAATTAGGTACCTTGGGGGTGCAAATATTTTTATCTACTGAAAAAGTCATCTGACTCAACTACAACAACAATTCTTTTTTCTGCATTGTTCCAGTAATTTTTCACCCACAGTCAGTGTAATTATCCCTTAATTGTATCATTAGGCCATACACTAAGATGTGAAATTCTGCAGCAGAAAAAAAGTACAGTCAGGTCTGGGCAATTTGAAGACTCAATTAAATCAAATCCAAACCCCCCAGGTAGATGCAAATAGATCTAAAGCGATTGGAGGTTTAAACAAGACTGTACTTCCAACATGACTGTAATGATTGTAACTTCCCAAAACAAACAGCTTGATGCTCTAAAATCTAAAAAGAAAGAATGCAAGCATGCCTGAAGTACTTTCATTTGTGCATGTTCTCTCTGCTTATTTGGCCTATTTTAGAGAACTGGAAAGGGGTGAAACTTGGTCAGAATGTGTCAGGTATAGCCAGCCAGATACTAACAAGACTAGTTCTGAACAGAAATGCTCACTAAAGAGGATCAAATACACACATGCAGCACTGACCTTCCTCCACCACCAAATATCCAGCTGTCCTGGGGAATATACAGACATGTCATTTTAAGTAGAGAATTAACACCTGAGATTTAAAGTCCAACAGGCAGTCCAGAGAAAGGGAGCACAGAGTTCCAGGACCACCAGGCTGTTCTTGATCGGTGCTATGAATAGTTCAGCCAGTTATTTGGCTAGACTATGTACTCCCAGCCCCAAAAGGTCTGCAAAGATTGCTCTAGTGCAAAGAAATACCTAGGACAAGAAACTCAAAGGTCCTGTAAACATTAGAAAGTGATTCACTGACAAGATACCACAGCGTGATGCACAATATCAACTTCAATGCACAAGGCAGACATTGTTTGCCACCTGGGAGAAGGCCTGCCAGAATAATGGGGCATGGTTTAAATGTACAGCCAGGCTGAGCAAGCAATTCCAAAAGCCGATGTCAGCCAACAGTCTACGTGCAAGAGGAAAAAAATAGCTTGCACTTCTATGACACTTTCCATGGCAGGATCTCAGACAGCTACCACCACCAAGCACCTACAGTCCTGTCATAGGCTAAGATAATTCCTTTCTCTGACCCTGATTGCCTACCTATAAGTATCAACATAATATTTCTCTACCTCATACTGGAAGTTATTGGAAGGCTTAATTCCTTAAAATCCATGGAGAACTTTTAGCTTCTAAATGAAAGGTAATATAAACACAAAGAGCAGCATTTAAGGTCTGACTCTTCTGCCATCTTTTCACAGAATAGAGGCCAAGCACAGAAGGCTTCAAAACTGGAGACTCCATAAATACTGTGACCTCCTGGTGATGGGGCAAGAAGAAAGAGGACACAGAGAGAATGCTGTGTCTGTTACAAAACTTAAACAATTTCTGTACCACCTAGAGTGACTTGCACTGATCACGGATTGACAGACTTGGGAACAAAGATATTTTTACGAAGAGCATGGTGAGCTTTTAGATCAGTGGCATAACTCTATTAGGCAAGCTCTTTGAGTGGGTCTCAGTGATTTTAGTCATGCTGTAGTGGTGCCTTAAGCATCTTAGGAGTTATCTATTTACAGTGTCATTAGCCCCAAATGTCACACACACGCTAAATAGATCAACATCTAAGCTCTTATGATAAAGGGCCTAGTAGCTGGATCATTGAGTGAAGACTCTTCATGCTCTGCAGTTTGATGTCCATGTCCAACAGACACCTTCAGAAAAGGCAGAGGGTAAATGAGGTTCTAGACTGTATTTCTGCATGCACATTCTTCCACTTGCTTATCTTTTCCCACTGCCACAGGCTATTTCAACAGCACCTCCTTCCTTGACTGTGCACAGGAAGGGAGCTCAGACAGAGGATTTTGCTCTGACCAGCATTTTGTGGGTATGACTGAGTTATGCTTTTCATTCATTGCCCCTCAAGAGGCAAGGTAGTTAATGCTTTGTATGCAGCAAAATGTAAATGTAGCCACAAGCCAGCAAAGACAGGCCCAGCTTCACCAGTGTCTTCGCTTGCTCAGAACTGTATACAGGGGCCTGAGCATTTTAATATTCCTTCCCTGTGGGCCAGAGCCAATGCTATAGGCATGAATTAAAGTCTTTCTGTATTAGGCACATAACCTTACTAATAGGTGGAATTAACACAGCTTTGTTGAAACTGCTAGAAATACATAGCAAAACTGAGCCTATGACTGCTGCAGCACATCACAAAACCCACTCAGAAATTTTCTTGTGAAAACCTCTGCTGTTTTGTTAAACTAGCTGGAGCTGGAGGATGGCTATTTTAAGGAATGATCACCAAAATTTCTCAAATCACTGTGTTCCTGGATTTTTAAACAAAACTATCTGTGCCAGTGGAAGCCTTCGCCCAAGACTTCATATTAGCTAGAAACTGTCTCTTAAAAAACAGAACTGAATCTGAGCAAATGCACACCTTACCTTTCAACTTCAGCGTGCACTCTCCCTTTTCAAGAGACAAATCCAGGGAGGGATTTGCCTCACTCTGGTGGGGGACCAATGCACACAAGCTTTGATAAAGATTTTCCTAGATGGGATGCACCCAATCCCCACAACAAAGGACCTACAGAGTTAAAAACACAGTCTCAACATTTCAAGCAGGAGCCTGCTTTTGCCCAAATCCCCACCCCATATCCATAGTCATGTTAAATGATCACCAACCTGGCGTACTACAAGAAATTAATATGAGGCAAGGATATCTTACAGTGATATCTTCTACTGGACCAACTATGCAGTTAGCATAAGGTTGGATAAGCTTTCAAAAATAAACATTCTTCATTAGGTCTCCATGAAATTCATGGCTACATCTAGGCAGAGTCTCAGACTCCCTAAGCCTGAAGAAGGGTGACTGTGCCCAAAAGCTTGCTAAGAACTTTTTTCCAACTACTCAGTTGGTCAAATAAAAGATACCACATCTGCTCATAGAACCTTGCCTGCCTATGTCCTTAGACCAACACGGCTACAACCAAAAAGCCTGGCTACATCTAGGAGCTTCATGGCAACAGGTGAAAAATCCTTCTGCTCCAAAGTTCAAGTTCCTACTTCCTGAACTAAAGAATCTTCTTTAGCTGTTGGCAGCCTAGGATCTCAGACACACAGCTGATGAATGCTCATTTTATCCAGTAAAAGGTTCCAGAGTACACAGCCATAAATTAATGTGTTCATTTTAAGAAACGGGAATTTTTAAACAGGGCCAGCCCACAAAATGCCAAAGTACAGTTCTATCTCATTCCATGGCCCTTAAGCATGGACTCTGGTCCTTTGCTATTCAATAAAATAAATGAGTAATTACTCTAGCAACTTCTCTCATGCAGCATCTGCTAAGACTGTCAGGTCAAGAAAAGAGCAGAGGGATGATACTTGATGTTCTGTCAGGCAGAGCCCCTGAAGTAGAGGGGAGAATTGCTTGCTGCAAGGTTTAACCAGAAACAAAATCTGAACAGGCACCTGCCAGTGGACAGCTGCTTTCTAGTTTAAGAATTCAAGAGAAGAGCCAAGTCCAGGGGCCCCAACCCTGGAACAGAGCCTGTCTTAGGTGGGTACATAGCAAGGAAGCTCCCACCAAGCTAAAGTAAAGGGGCAGGATGCTTTTGGCACTTAAGGATACAGCATGTACACTGCACCAAGGAACATAAGTTTGATCAATCTAAAAAGCAGATCTGCTCTCCAGGGAAAAAGTCTGTCTGGGAGATAGAGGAGGACAATGAGGACACAAGATAATTGCATGTTTGTGCTGCTAGTATCTATGAGGTTCTTAAATCAGGCCAAGAACCACATTAAAGATCTGACAAGAAGCTTGCTGGAGAAGTAATTCTGAATAATGGCATCAAAATGCACATGAAATATTTGTTTCCTACTTTTAGTTATCCACCCCATGGGCCATTCCATCTACCCCAGCATTTTGTGCTGTCCTACTGACCTCTTTTCCCCCTAAAAGTGAACAAATCCACCTGCTAATTCTTCTTATTATAATAAATTATTTTCAGGCACCCAAGGCCTTAAAGTCACTGGGAATCTAACAAGCTGCCATGAAACAGCCATATTGAACGCTCTTCTCCAGAAACCCAGTTCCTCTTTCAAATTAATATTATGTATTGAAATTATAAGCTTGCCCCATGCAGGTTTGGGAGAGGATTACAGAACAAAAGCAGGAATTCCTCTTCTTAAAACTGGTTCATTTGTAAAGCCTACCCTGGATAAATTAACAATGTTTTATTGAGGTGGGAAAGTTATACAGTGTCTATTATGCTCGCTGAAAGCTAAAGAATAGACAGCTTCCTTAGCCACAGACCACAACATGGAAACCCAGGTATGAGTCAGTTGTCTCAGTCAAGACACTGAAGCAGCATTAAGTACACGGTTAGCCACGCATCTGTAAGGAACGTCATTCATCTACACCCACAGGGTCAGTCAGTGACCAGAAAGAGATTTACCGCTGCTGTTTACCACTTCAGTCACAGCATCAAAAGACAGCTCTGAGCTTTACTAAGCTTTAGATGAAGCCTTTCTTTGTTATCTTTGAGCATGAGGTGGTTCTGTACCAGAAGATGTGCTTAGCTAGACAGTCTTTAGTGACTGTCCCTCCAGTGGCTCTGCCCAAATTGTTTCACAAGTATGCCCACACTGACACCTTCTCCAAGCAAACATGTAAGTTCAGTTCCTTTGAACTGTTCTCTCCTGCATGCACCAGTTAGTGCCAGGTTCATGGTAGATTTTGCAATACGAATCCTCTATCTTCCCAACCTGGGCTTGACTTGACTTAAAGGCAGAGAGTTGGCAGTCTGAAGTAAGAACATGTCCACAATACCAATTATTGTAATAATAAATTGCTTTCAGGCACCTCAGGCCTTAAAGTCACTGAGAATCTAACAAGATGCAATGAGACATAGACATATGTGAAGCAAGAAAATTGAAAGCAAAGTGGCTCATTAAAACTATCAACAGTAAAACCAAAATCTATGATAACGGCTAGGTGAACAATGGGTTTTTCAGTTCAGGGGCTGAAAAACAAAATTAATCAATTTGGATCAAACTGAGTGGTTTGTTAGACTTCAAACAAGTTGTTTAATTTAATTTTGGGATTATTTCAAAACACTTTAAAAATAGCTTTCGGTCTTTTGTCTAAGCTTAGGTCATTTTAAAATGCATATTAACATTTCAGCCTGAAACTCTGGTCAGTAAATTCAAGCTGAAAATCAGAAGGCTCCTAGCCAGTAAAGCAGTAAGGCTGCACAACAGCTTCCCAAGTGGCATTGTGCAGAGGTACAAAACTTAACTCCTTTTACAGTGACAACAGATGTTCTTTAAAGAAATTATAGGACACAGTGCTTGCAAAAGCAGGGACTGGGTCTGATGACCCAAGGGGTCATTTCCCATCCTAGACACATATGAAAAGTCAAAATCTGTCATGTAGAAAGTGTCAAAATACTTTTGACTGTTTCATACACACACCCTTATTGTTTTGGGGTGAAATTCCAGTTTTCAGCAAATTATAGATTTCATAGAAATTAGGGCTGGAAGGGACCTCGGAAGATCATTGAGCCCAGCCCCTTGCCCCAGGGGCAGGAAGTCAGCAGGGATCATAGGATCCCAGCAAGATAAACATACAGATGTCTTTTGAAGGCGTTCGAAGTAGGTACTTGAACCACCTCCGGCAGCAGTCTATTCCAAACCTTGGGGCCACGGACAGTAAAGAAGTTCTTCCTTATGTCCAGCCTGAAACGGTCATGGAGGAGTTTGTGACCGTTTGACCTTGTCATCCCTTGGGGCGCTCTGGTGAAAAGATGTTCCCCCAGATCCTGGTAAACACCCCTGATGAACTTATAGGTGGCCACCAGATCACCCCTGAACCTGCGCTTTTCCAGGATGAAGAGTCCCATGGCTCTCAGCCTCTCTTCATAAGGTCTGCTTTCCTCACCTCTGATCATGTGCGTGGCTCTCCTCTGCACCCTCTCAAGTTTCTCCACATCCTTTTTGAATTGTGGAGCCCAAAACTGGATGCAGTACTCCAGCTGCGGCCTCAACAAGGCCGAGTACAATGGGAGGATGACGTCCCGGGATTTACTTGAGAAGCATCTGTGGATGCAAGCAAGCATTTTGCTTGCTTTACTAGCAGCAGTATCACACTGCAGGCTCATATTCATCTTGTGGTCAATCATGACCCCCAAGTCTCTTTCATCTGTAGTGCTAGCCAGCGGATCACCCTCCTGTCCTCAGGTGTGGATGCTTTACCCCAGAGTTTGGTGTCATCAGCACTTGGCCAGTCCACTTCTGACACCAATGTCTACATCATTGATGAAGATATTAAATAGTATAGGCCCAAAGACAGAGCCCTGGGGGACCCCACTGGTCACAGGGCACCACGACAATTGACTTCCATCAACCACTACCCTCTGGGTCCTACCATGAAGCCAACTGCCCAGCCAGTGGATCGTGGTGTGGCCGAGGGTGCAGTTAGCCAGTTTTACTAAGAGGTGATCATGGGATACCAGATTGAAGCCTTTTTTCAAGTCAAGATATATGACATCAATCTCTTCTCATTTGTCCAGGTGATAGGTCACCTGGTCGTAGAAGGAAATGAGATTGGTCAAGCAAGACCTACCCGCAACAAACCCGTGCTGGCTATCCCTCAGGATGTTGCCATTGGCCAGCCTGATAAGAATGGCCTCTTTGATAATCTTTTCTAAGACCTTCCCTGGGATAGAGGTCAGGCTGATGGGCCTATAGTTTGCCGGATCCACTTTCCTCCCTTTCTTAAAGATAGGCAACACATTGGCCTTCTTCCAATCATCGGGCACTTCACCAGAGAGTCAGGAGCTCTCAAAGATCCGTGCCAGGGGCTGGGCTATGATGCTAACCAATTCCTTGAGTACCCTGGGGTGTAAACTGTCAGGGCCGGTTGACTTGAAGGTGTCCAGCCTGTCAAGGTGTTCCTTCACAAGGTCAGCATTGATGGAGGGTAAGGAATCTCCTTCACCTGGGCCTCCCTGTCCTGTAGTAGGCAGGGGTGTCCCATGGGACTGATGAAAGACTGATGCAAAGTACCCATTTAGCAAATTGGCTTTTTCCTGGGTGTCGGTTGTCAGTTGTCCCATCTCATTTAGCAGGGGTCCAATGTTGCCCTTGCTTTTCCTCCGGCTCCCCACATATCTAAAAAAGGACTCTTTGTTGTCCTTGATACTTGTAGCCAGTTGGAGTTCCATCACAGCCTTGGCTTTCCTGGTTTGATCCCTGCAGGTCCGGACCTGTGCAGAGTATTCCTCCTTGGTGGTGGATCCAGTCCTCCATCCTTTGTAGGTCTGTCTTTTTAGACACAGGAGGTCTGCTAGTTTCCTGGAGAGCCAGAGGGGCTGCTGTGCCCTTTTGTTGCCCTTCCTCTGAGATGGAATAGAATTTGCTTGTGCTTCAAGGATCGCACCTTTGAGGAGGAACCACTTGCCCTGAACTCCCCTCCCCTTTGGACTGTAGCCCTTTAGGGCCTCTTCCTCTGAGATGGAATAGAATTTGCTTGTGCTTCAAGGATCGCACCTTTGAGGAGGAACCACTTGCCCTGAACTCCCCTCCCCTTTGGACTGTAGCCCTTTAGGGCCTCTCTGACGAGCCTCCTTAGCTTGTCAAAGTCAGCTTTCCTGAAGTCAAGGACTGCAACAGCTGAAATTATGTCTGTGTGATACAGGTGCTTGCTGAAGGCTCTATGAAGATTAAACTAAGTGTTTTTCTGTATCTGTTTAGATATTAAGCTATATGTTGTTGCTAAAAGCCTAATTAAAGTTTAAGATGTAGTGAGGCCTTGTATAAAGTAAGGCCTAGTAAATTTAGCAAAGCCTTGAAGTAGTAAGGCCCTGTGGCGTAGTTAAAATTACCTTATCAATAAAAATGCAAGGCTTGTACTGTTAATTAGTCAGTCTAAAGACAGTTAAAGTAAAAGAAATCTGAGTGGTTGTACGTTATGAAAACCATTCAGAAGCTTTAAATGAGCTGGAATATCTAGAAACCATTCAGAAAGAAAAGACAGCTCTGTAAAAAGGATTAGTTAGCGGTTGCCTGGATCAGTGGGCCCATGAACCTCGAAGAGCCCAAGAACTGCATTCCAGAGTCCTTTCCCAGCACCCCTTTGAACAGTGTCGTTCAGAGATGCCTGACTTTGCTAAACTTTGTGAAAAGAGAAGCTTGCTGTGTACCAAGCATGAGGGGACTACCGATAAGTTGCCGACGCAAATTGCTTTTGTCTGTCATTGTTTGTTTTGTTACTACGCGTAGTTGTGTTTTTGTTAAGTCAATAAATCTTTCTTACCTTTCTACCCCCAACCATACTCTCAATCCCGAACCCTCCGCAAGCAGCTGAGACAAAGGACTTCTGTATTGCTGACTGACTTGTCAGCTTTATGGAGGATGGCAAAGGTGATCAGCTTATGGTCACTGTCACCCAGCTTCCCATCAATCATTAGGTTGCTGATTAGGTCGTCCCCCATTGCCAGAACCAGGTCAAGCAGCGCTTTACCTCTCGTCGGCCCATCAACTTCTTGCATCAGATAGAGCTCATCCACGCACGAGAGAAAGCTTTGTGACCGCTCCGATTTGGCCGAGTGCTCTTCCCACGAGATGTTTGGATAATTGAAGTCTCCCATGACAACCATGCACCAGGAGCGTGCGGCCTATAGCCAGTTCCCTGGCAAACTCCTGGTCAAGCTCTTGGTCCTGGGTCAGAGATCTGTAGTAGACTCCCACCATCGTGTCTCCTGCGCCTTGCTCCCCATGGATTTTAACCCAGAGGGTTACAATTTGTCAAAAGCATTTCACCTATCTCCACCTATGCCCCTTTTTCCAAACCTGTAATAAACAATATATGAATAACATGCCCTCCTGATCCAAGGGTCTGATCCAAAGCCACTGGAGTCTAGTGACTTAAATGTCCTTTGGATCAATCCACCCCTGCAACTCATCCCTAGCTTCCATTTTAGATTAACTGTGGAAGATGCTGGAAAGCATCTAGAGGCAAAAGGAAAGGCTTCTTAAAGACACTACCTATCAATTTGGGGAACTAGACCCCTTATTTTTGAGCTTTTATGGGTAATAATACTGCAAAGAGCATTTTTGGTTTTAAAAACATAAAGTTAAAAATGTTTCTTTTGCAGAAGGTCTATCTGCTACTTCATTCTACTGCAGCAGTATTTATGGCAAGTAGCTGTGGTATGTATCTGATATAAATATATATCATGATAAATAACAAACTTAAGCACAGTCAGTAAACTGAAAAGGTGAAGTATATAAAACGGGCATTCTATTCCATAAAGAGAAAAAGAATAAAAATGTCTTGATAATAAGCCAGATGCATCTGAGGCATAATGATATTATAACAATTGCTACAAATAGGAATCAATAGAGTTCCCTGCTTCAGTTCTCCTTTCAACTGAAAATATCTAAAAAGGAGCCTGGATCAAAGTGTCTGTCATTAATGGCCAAGATTTTATTATTTATAGAAGTCAGGGACTTTTGGAGCTGTAGCAATGTAAAAATACAGCAATTATATAGTACAAGATAATGTTTGCAAGGAACAAAAAGAACCATCACTGGTTTAAAACTAAATGACAGGCTACTGCATAGTACTGCTGCAACTATTTTCAGTTGAAAGGAGAACTGAAGCAGGGAACTGATTGATCCAGGTAGTTAACCAAAGACTGCGGCACTGGTGTCATCGGAAAGGCTTGGCTTTCATGACCACAGCCTGCTCTTTGGTGAGAGAGGCAGCGAGCTGCTGGGAAGAGATGGCCTCCACCTCTCTCCCCTGGGGAGGAGGCTCTTCTCAGCCAAACTGGCTGACCTGCTCCACCGGGCTTTAAACTAAGCCCACTGGAGGGCAGGGGGACTACTGCCACAGCTGGCCTGCTGAGCAACCCTTGCAAAGCCAGCAGGCCAAGGCACTTAAGGGAGCCCACCCCTGCCCCAGCCCTGGTACAATCTGTGGGCAAGGCAAGAGCCCCCAAGGGGACACTTGCCTGCCTGTACATAAATGCCAGGAGCTTGGGGAATAAACAGGAGGAACTTGTCCTCCTGCTTAACACAAATAATTACGATATCATAGGGATAACGGAGACGTGGTGGGACTCCACCCACGACTGGACCACAGGTATAGACGGCTATACCCTGTACAGGAGAGATTGAGGGGACAAAAGGGAAGGGGGCGTAGCTCTCTGTTAAGGAGAGCTACACATCCCTGCAAGCTGATATTGGCAACCAGGGTGGACGACTAGAGACCCTCTGGGTTAAAATCTGTGGGGAACACAGCACAGGGGACACAACAGTGGGAGTCTACTACAGACCTCCCACCCAAAGTCAAGAGCTTGACCAGGAGTT
>NW_005841851.1:3634572-3640054 GCF_000455745.1 Alligator sinensis | reverse complement strand
CCACAATTCAAAAAGGATGTGGAGAAGCTTGAGAGAGTCCAGAGAAGAGCCACATGCATGATCAGAGGTCAGGAAAACAGACTTTATGATGACAGGCTGAGAGCCATGGGGCTCTTTAGCCTGGAAAAGTGCAGGCTCAGGGGTGATCTGATGGCCACCTATAAGTTTATCAGGGGTGACCACCAATATCTGAGGGAATGTTTGTTCACCAGAGCGCCCCAAGGGATGACGAGGTTGAACGGTTTTAAACTACTGCAAGACCATTTCAGACTGGACATAAGGAAGAATTTCTTTACTGTCCGAGCCCCCAAGGTCTGGAACAGCCTGCCTTCGGAGGTGGTTCAAGCACCTACATTGAACACCTTCAAGAGTAAATTGGATGCTTATCTTGCTGGGATCCTATGACCCCAGCTGACTTCCTGCCCTTCAGGCGGGGGGCTGAACTCGATGATCTTCCGAGGTCCCTTCCAGCCCTAATATATATGAAATCTGTGAAACTAGAAGTCTCAAAAAAAGTGCATCAGATTTGGTTTTGTTATTAAAAACCATTAACTATATTTTGATGTAATGAAACATTCAAATACCAGAAAAGAAACTTCACAACCCAGCATTAGTACAGGGGTTTTCAAACTTTTTGGATCAGCATAGCCCCAGTGGCCGGATGCAGAGCAGTGTACCCCGCCCCCCCTCCCCAACGTCCAGCCAGGTGCGTGGTGCATGCACAGCAGCGCAGGATGTTACGTGGAAGTGCTCCGTCCTGCCCGCCCGCGCGTACCCCCTAGGGCCTTCTCAAGTACCCCTGGGAGTATGTGTTGACAAATCCTGCATTAGTACACCACCAGGCCTTTGTTGATTGTGTTATTGTAAATGTCGATGTTAAGAATTCCAAGATCATAGGAGAAATACGGAAATTATAGCAACCGGTCATGGATTGATCGATCACTATGGAAAAACAACTCTTCAGTATTACAACTGATTAAATAAGACTACTGGGAATGAAAGGATCCCCACAGTAACTCTCTGCAATGCAAACCTGGAAGGGGCAGGGAAGTGCAGCAGTCTCCACTGCCTTTGGCTTCCCTAAGAAGAATGTCACCATGCAAAACACCCTTCCTTTCCTGACCTGTTTTCCTTTTGAATCTCTAAGGCAGTGGTTTTCAACCTTTTTCATTTGCAAACCCCTAAACATTTTCAACTGGAGGTGCAGACCCCTTTGAATTGTAAGTGTGCGTATTCACACACTTTTGATTGAACATAGTCATCTTTCACAGACCTGGTGGACCCCCAGGGGTCCACAGACCACAGGCTGAAAACCACTGCTCTAAGGCACTCTGGATCTCCATGACAGCTGCAGGAAAGTCAGATAAAGCCAGTTCAACCCAACAGCCTGGAGCAGTGCAGATCACCACAACCTCCTGGGAAATTTGGGCAGAGACTGTAATTCAGGACAGTCCTTTGATTGATTATATGTACTCCCCCAATTCTATATATAAAGGGCTTAATCCATCTGTCTGTGCATCTGTCTGTCCCTAATGCTCTTGGGGGCCGTGGCTCCCAGTGGAGCGTGGCTTCAGTCAGTGCTGCATCAAGAATGCCCGTCTACCCATAATGCTTTTGGGGGACATGGCTCCAGCCAGTGCTGCATCAAGAATGCCCGTCAAGAATGCTGAGCGGTGTGTGACCAGACAAATATGGAGCGGGGGCAGGGAGGTAGCGTGGGGACTGACATGGAGTTGAGGTGGGGCGCGGGGCTGGACGAGGAGAGGCAGGGGGGTGGGAGTGGCATGGGGTTGGATGTCGAGTGGGCGGGGTGGCGCAGGGTTGGACATGGAGCAGCAGGGGGGTGGCACAGGGCCAGACATGGAGTGGGGGATGTCATGCGGCTGGATGCAGAATGGCAGCAGCATGGGTCAGTAGGTAGCAGCGGCAGCGGCCACATGCAAGCTTCCCACTCCTGGGAGGTGGCGGTGACGCGGGGTGGTGGTGCTCCATCCCTGCCCCCCTCACCCCCCCCATCATTCTTGACGGGCAATTTGCTAGTACATCCATATAGCTCCAGACATCATTGCAGAGGCGGACAGCAGCCTACCTGTTCCCCAAACCTTTTGGAGCATTCTGTACTCTCTAATACATAGAAAAAATATAGCGTCTATCCCTGTTTCCAGTCCGTGCTCCAACACAAACAGAAAAGGAACTTTACCCAGAGAAGCTGTGGAATCTCTATCCTTGGTTTTTAAGACCCAGCTAGACAAAGCCTTGGCTGGGATGACACAGTTGGGGATGGTCCTGCTTTGAGCACAGGGTTGGACTAGAAGACCTGCTGAGGTCCCTACCAACCCTAATCTTCTATGAAACTCATCCCATCCTGTACTGGACTTTTTACAACAAGCTCAGGGACAATCTAGTTCTTAACTATGAATGGGCACAAAACAGGCTGCCCCCAAACCCCAGAGCAATTCACCATACTAGAGATGAGGTACGTGGGGTCATGTTTTGAATTGTTCAGATGGAGCAAAAAGCTTACTCAAACTTGGCCAAAGCATTCAGATTTCACATTAGCAAGAAGCCATGAATTTAGAACATTTCAGTGATGAACCAAAGACCTGCTCCAGGTTACCTTGAAACCAGAACCAGTTGGATCAATAACTTGGATCCAGTTGATTAAACAGTCCCAAAGTGTTGCATTAATGTGACAGCTGTCCTGTCTCATTTAGCTTGTGAAACTGTAGCAAATACTTTACTCTCATATAGAGCTTTAGAAAGGAGGTGAGATTCATTCCCACTTTACAGACATTGAAACAGAGAAATTAAGTGACTAGCCCAAAGTCATCCAGTCATTCTAGGAATGAACTCATCCTCCTGAATCCCTCTCCAGTGCTTTGTTCCCTATACTGCAATGCCTCCTAGCAGCAAACATTTTGAACAGCTTTAAAAACACAAGGTATCTGTGAGACTTGACTCTGGCTACCACTGTCCCTTAGCCAACATGTAAGCATCTTACTGCACAGTGTAAACCAGCATTCCCAACCCTATAGCAGCTTTAGTCCTGCCTACTCATTTGGATGTCTCCACTGAAATTGCCATTGACAGTACACACAATCTGCAAAATAGCAGGGTACAGAAAAAACAGAAAGGAAGGAAAAGAAAGAGATTTGCCTGAGCAAGAATAACCACTTGTGATGCAGCCTGAAGCTTTCATGTTACCCATTCTGTCATCTTCACAGCCCTACACTGAAGGCATGACACCTGATGTGTGCTAAGTGGGCTAAAGGTAAACACCTATTTGCCCCAAAAAAGCAAAACTGGTTACACACTGAATGAAAGGTTTGAAAATTCTGTGAGCAGCTAGAGCCCAAGTTCCAGGCAGTAACCTACCAGTCCAGGATACCCTGCTGATTGGCTGCAAATGTTGCCCTTGTGGCTGAGATCTCCAACAAGGGGCCTCAAATCCTAAAATCAGTTGGATGCTGTTTAGCTAATGAAGAGGACAGCTGTCCTTTTGAAAATGACTAAATGTCAGAGAAAATATTCCAACAAGGTTTGGCTTAGGAAGTCTCCCAAGGAAAGTGGTGAAAGGTGTGGGGACATTCAAGACCTAGACAAGGTCTAATCCCTTCCTGTGCACTTACCTGTCTAGATCATCCAAGAAGATAGATCTAAACCCTGGTGTACCTCTGGATATAACTCTACAAGTATAAGTTTGGTCAAGTGCAGGTTCTTCCCACCTCTAGTTTATCCAGTTCTAAAACTCATTAATTGCTCATTCATCCAATGCAGTTACTTTTAATTCTGAACCATACTTTTCCTCTTCTTAGCAAGGATAGGTCTTCTAAATCTACTTGACAGAAATGTAAACAATCACATTTGCTTTTGGGGGCAGACTGTACATGAATTCCAAAATAAATTTGAAAAGACTATAATCAAATGGCAGCAGAGATCATTACAAACCACACAAGAAAGCTTTGTCTCATCTAAATTATAATGCTTTACAATAGCAACGTCAGATAATGCCAGGTAACTGGAATTTTTCCTAAACTCTGTGAATTACAGGAATTTCAAGATTATTACATTGTTTCCTGATCATTTTACATCACTGGAATCCAAATGATTGTCCAGCTTTTTAAATAAAGAGAGGAAAAGCTTCTCTGCCTCCCCAAATAGTTCTTATTTATCACGTCTGGCTTAATTACAGAAGGAACAAACTGTCCTCTATATATGCTACAAAATTATAGCATTACAACATAACAAGCTTTCAAATTTTCATCTTTTTCTTTCTGAAACAAGATCTTTCTGAGAAAAGAGAGGTACAGATGTAATTGGAATTTATATATTGCATCAGTCAGTGAATTACTGTTGATACAAACATAGAAATATCTAGTGAAAGACCATGTCTTTGGCTCCAAGACTTTCTATAATTGGAGAAACTGTGGCCCATTTCTACAACTTTATTTTAAAAACAAAGCACTACGCCTCAACCCCATACAGGGAACCAGCAAAAGACCCCTGCCCCACTTCAGACCTTCAATGAGGCTTATTAGCGCCTAGGCACAATGCTGGCTCCTGCACTGAGAGGGCAAATTCTCACTATAAGATGTAAGCAGTTCCTAAGTGGATGCATCTACACATACAATTATGGAACCTGAATAAAGTGCGGAACTTATTGCTCCGGAGTTAATTTCCCTGGGCATGCCATTTGAACACGTGCCTGGGAGCAATTAACTCTGGAGCAATAAGCTCTGCAGTTTATTCAGGCACAGCATGTGGAGCCCAAGTGAAGCAGCCCCAGCTGGCAGAAGTCCCAGGGGTCAGCCTGCCAGCTCCTGGCTCCCCCATGCCCGCTCAGTGTGCTGCAGAGGGGCTGACTGGGGCACAAGGAAGTTTCAGTGCAGGACTAACCAGCCCTTGCACTAAAGCAGGGGTAGGTAATGTTTTTTGGCCGGAGTGCCAATGTCTACCTTGGAAGGTGCCGGAGTGCCGACATGTTGCCCAGAACAGCTGTTTGCAGTCTCCCAGCTGCAGCCGGCCCATGGAGCCCGGTCTACCTGCAGCAGGGCTTGTAGCCTCCCAGCCGCCTGCTGGGAGCAGCCTGGGCTCTGTGACTGGCAGCAGTTGCTTAGAGCCCGGGCTGGCGGTAGTGTGCCGAGCAAAAATGGCCTTGGTTGCCATGCTCGGCACATGTGCCGGGGGTTGCTGACTCCTGCACTAAAGCATCCCATATCCCATCCAGCCAAGCAGCATCTACACATGCACTGCTCAGAAGTTTTTTACTCTGCAGCAGGAAGGTACTTTATTTACAAGTACTTTCCTGCTGCGGAGTAAATCAGTTTACTCCAGCCTAATAGGGGTGCACGTATAGTTGCTGAGACATTTACTGCACAGGTAATTTGTCAACTGTGAAGTAAGCATGTTGTGTAGATGAGCCCAGGATACACCCTGAAGCTGCTTGCAAATACCTTAGGCCTGATCCACACATGAAACTGCA
>NW_005841851.1:3610262-3634541 GCF_000455745.1 Alligator sinensis | reverse complement strand
ACTCTTTCCAACTGATCTCCCTAAAGTGCAGCCAATCCCTATGTTTGACATCCAAGACTGATTTAGACCAGGCTTCTACCAGTTTAGCTTGCATCAGTATGTTTACAGAGACACAAGACAAAATATTGATATTAACCAAGGTTAAACTGATACTGAAGAGTCTTCATGCAGGGATTTCCACTGCTTTAATTATTTCAGGCCAAGTTAGTATGTAGTTCACTTCTAAAATTGATTTTAGTTGAATGAGTGAAGCTTGCGTACAGGCTTTTGAAAGGGATTTGGTACCATCAACTCAGATGATCCTTACAAATCTTCTGCTGAACACAGTACACAAGGTTAATACCTTCTACTGTTTCCTAGTTTAGTGTGTTAGCTAATGGATTTCTCAGCAAAGGCAACTTAGCCAACTCTTGAGATTTTATTTTGAGCCTCATGATATTGTTTATTTAAGACCCCAACTTCTGGAGACAAGCTATTATATGAGCATCTCTGTTCTCATGTTAAATTTTAAGTTATTCTTGGCAACCGCGAGGGCAAGAAAAAATGTAACTTACAGACAGAAAAATCCCAGAAGGCAAATAAAAATTCTGTGTAAAAGTTGTGAATTTAATCAATTTTAGGGCTTTATTCTGCAACCCATCCCTAGCATTACTTGGGGAAGATGCTGGAAGAGATCTAGAGGCAAAAGGAGAGGCTGGCTTAAAGACAATACCTATCAATTTAGGGAACTAAACTCCTTATTTTTGAGCTTTTGTGGGTGATAATGCTGCAAAGAGCATTTTTGGTTTTAAAAACTAAGTTAAAAATGTTTCTTTTGCAAAGTTCTACCTGCTGCTTCATTTTACTGAAACTGTATTTATGGCAAGCAACTATGGTATTTATCTGACTTCTGCCATGATAAATAACAAACCTAAGCACAGTCAGTAAATTGAAAAGGTAAAGTATATAAAATAGACATTCTAGTTCATATTGCAATAAAAATACATAACATATAATATAAATCAATAAACCTTATTTGCATATTTATTAACACCCATCAACAAGATTTTATGGACTAAGCGAGAGACATCTGGCATAATCTGCTTAAAACTATCATTACAAGTTCTGCCTGCACCAAGCAGCCAATGGAGTTTTGCAAGTAATGCGCTTTCTTCTCCACAAACCTCAGAGATCTTTGCCAGAACAGGATAAGAATTATAAGACCCATTTTACTGGTGGAATAATGGAGAGGTGTTCAGTATTTCATCAAAACAAAGTGTTTTGTCAAAATATATCTGCTTGAATGAAGATTTCACTGGAAAGATTTCCCAGATTCAGAATGGAATTTTTGGCCAAAACAAGGGAGAGATCTATACAAATACCTGACATACGGTCTCACACAAAATGCATTAATCACCAGGCTACTGACTATTATTGGCTCAGCATTTCCTCTTGGGGGCGGGAGGGGGTGCAGCATTTCTTCTTGGAGGGGGGTGCAGGGGCGATGGGGGAAAGGGCTATGAAAAAAATGTCAACATTTGAACAAATCCCACTCACCTCTTCACCATCATAAAAAATGCAGTGAAATCAGAAGATTTTCTGCAAAACAAATGTACTGTATCTTGCATCTGGCTCTTGGCTTACTTGTCAACAGAAAATACAACATTCACATTTTAGCAAATGTGCAAATAAAATCTAATTTCCAGGGCTATTAGTCAGCAGTATGAGCACAGACCTGAGAACTAGGACCTTCCAAGTTCTAATCATAGCTGTGACCTTAACTCCCTCTGTTGCCTTGAGCATGTCACTTGAACTCTGTGCTTCAGTTTCTTCATCTGTACAATGGAGATAAAGATGCCTTGTCTCACAGTGGCTAGTGTAAAGATTAGTCAGAATGAAGTGCTTTGGAGATGTAGCCCCCTCAAAGGCAATAATACTTCTTGTATCTAAACAAACAGATACCATCTGTTCCAGGATCGAGCAAGTTACTGAAAACAACATACCCCTTCAAAATTTAGAACATCTCAGGCATCCCCACACAACATTCACTTCCTATAGGTGCTGTTTCCCATGAAAACTGAGATAATGATGACAAGGGAAATAGAGATGGATAAAGGAGGCATTGGCCGTAACCAGGCTACAGACTGATGCTGAAGCTTCACAACCATCCCATGCAGTTAACAGATCTATTTTCACCAAAGAGTAAAATAGGAAGAGATGTGTCAGGGGAAAGAATCCAGGTTGCCTCATGCTTCATGGACCAACCATTTGCTTTTCCAGATCATACCCAGAAAAACTATAAACCAGTAAGTGCTGATCCACCTTTGCTTTAATTGTCTATAAATACTAATTATACATTGCAAACAGATAAACCAAGAAACAATTCTAACATGCAAGAGCATCTATTTTCCCCCTGCAACATTGCACAACTCCTCAGGCTGTATCCCAGGCTCCACTGAAACCAATGGGGTTTCATCTGCATGCTGACTGTAATATTGAAGTGCCAGCACAATTCCCCATCAGATAGACTGGGACTGAAGACCGCAGTCCCATTGCTATTACCAAGTGAGGCAATGGTTGTCTTGATAAACATGCAGCCCCAACTACATAAGAGAACAAAGAGAAAAGTAGAGTCAGTATGATTCTCTGTGTAAATAGGTAGTGCCCTAACAGCTACAAAAGCTCAGGCATTACCTTTTTCAAACTAAACTTGAGTATTTTTTTTAATTAATGATCTATTTCTTAAAGCTATATAGAAAAAGGAAACCGGATAGTCATTCTGATGAGACTGGATGGTGGTTTATATGCAAATCTTGAAGGGGGCTGAGATCACTCTCATTCATTTACACACAAGGAACTAGATTTAGAAATATAAGAAAGAAGCTTTTTATGTTACTATATATAAATTACATATATCACAATATATATTTATATGTGCCATATATTATTATTACATTATTTTTATGTCTGATAATATGTGCAACTGTTCATCATGCCTGCAACTAAGAGCTGGAAAACCAGAACAGACCCAGGAAAAGCAAGACACACTGGAGATCTACTATAACAGTGGTCTCCAACCTTTTTAAGGAGATTACCCTTGGCGTTTAAAAGCAGCCAAGATCGACTGTGCGCTGCCACCCTCCCCCCCTCCTCCCACCCAGCAGGTAAGTTTGTGGGGAGGGAAGGGGGGTGCAGATTGAGGCGGAGAGAAAAAAATTATTTGGAGGCACGCCTCCTCAGCAGGTAAGTCCCACCTGGCCAGGACCCCACTCAACTTACCCCTGCTCCTGCCTCTGCAGCACTGTCCCTCACCACAGCGGCCTCGATCTAGCCCCTGTCCCTTCCCTCCCCCATAGACTGACCTGCAGGACTGGGGTGCTCGCATGCGTGCACACAGGCACTCAGCCCCTCACTCCAGCCTTGGATTGACTCCAAGATGCTCCGAGATCTACTAGTGGATCGAGATCCAGTGGTTGGTGTCCACTGGTACTATGACATCATCCTCAAGAAACACACAACAGCAAGAAACAGACAACTTCCCTCTTTGCTTCCCCTCCCCTATGAGAAGCTCCCCCAATCCAGACCTTGATACCACATACCAAAACCTTCTTAGAAATTCCTGGTAATAAGTACAGCTTTATCACCGCACTATTTACAGATGGTTATCATGATCCCAAGCCTGGGGTCTTGTAAATACTCATTCAGTTCTGAACACAAGGGTCATCAATTCTGTGGAAAAGCATCAGGCCTTGTAAGCACAGAGACTAAATGATCCTAAATGTCCCTTCCAGCCCTATGTCTCAACTGGCCTATATCCCATACTGCTGTTCATTCCAAAAATGGCAGTAGAATACTATCAAATAAGAATAGAATTATTTTATAACTACTCTGCATTAACACCACAGGACAAGGAAGAAACCAGGCCCCTTCCTAGAGGCTGAGAAGTTTTACAGAGCCAAATTATACAGCTGGACCTAAACTCTCTTATATCTTAATTCAAGAAACCTGTACAAATGGAAACATATAATATACAGTCCCTGTTGCAAATTCAGGTTCTGTTCCCCATCATCAGGATTTCCCCAATACCTCTGTTGAAATTACTCCAAATTTACTCCTGTATAATCAAAACGGAAATTTCCCCCATGCCTTTCATTTACATAGCGTACACAATAATCCCCCTTGCTCTTCTACAACTCACCCTACAACATCTTTCTTAGCAGCTAGAAAATTCACAAGAGTGGGCCTTGCTCTGAATTACCCTTGATCTTTTGGGATGCAAGAGCTCTTGCATGTCTAACAGAAAACAAATCCACCCAAGAGCCTCTAGCCAAAGCTTTCCTACTGATGTAACTCTGTATTTGTTATTTGGGTACCTCATAGTCTTAGGCTGTACCTAGTGCTGCAATAAAGGTCAGGTGATCTTTGGAAACTCAAAAAGAATCTCTTTGCTGAAGGGCTAATCACCTTTTTCTACTGCAGCCACTCAGATAATACATGTACAAGAATTTGCTCAAGTTTAGGTGGCTGACTAGCCTATTTGTACCCATAATCAAAGTCTTAAGGGCATCTACAAACAGGACAGTTCCCTAGGACTGCATGTAGGAATCAAGTGCTTTGCAAATTTTAAATTTAAATTAGAGCTACTTTAAATCTCTCTTAAAAAATAAGGCAACTTTAATAGTCTCATGTAAAGTTGGGAGAGGAGCACCTCTGTGGCCTTACAAAGGAGAGAAAACACAACCTGAGAATGAAACACCCATATGGCATCTCTTGTATTCTAAGCAGTAAGAAAAGGCCCTTTTATAAAAGCTCTCTTGCCTTTCCCCTCTGTGGCTGTTTTGCACTCATAAAAAGAAAAACTTTGAAAGGCACTAGGTAGCTTTAAAACAATTTGTTGAAAGGCATATAGCAGAAGCAGCTGGCAGGCGGTGCTCCTACTCGTTAGCCTGTATCTGAGTTTCTAACACAACCAATTAAGTCTGACCTGACAAACTTGAGATGGGCAAGTCTAGAGAAAATGTCAGGAAGCCTTTATAACATGCTAAAGACAGATTGGTTTCAGAAAGGCAGGCAAAGATGCATGTCTGGGGAGAAAGAAAACAGCAATAATGGGCCAGGGTGCTGTTGGCTTTTGCTAATTTCTGGCTATTGACAAATCTACACGGAAGGAATGGCTCTCTGCAGCAAGGGTTGCTCAGTTCCTCTTTCACACAGTTTGTGATGAGTCTGGAACAGCCAGACAAGACATTTATTTCATCGTCTTGTCTATGGTGGTGAGAACCAGACAATTCAGAGGAAAGTAGATGCCTTTCAAAGTGAAAAGCTCAGGAGCTTGGCAGCAGACTAAAAAGCTTTGGTTATGCTTTCAGACCCAATCAGAAATAAGCAAAACCAAGGCATGACTGAAAGTGTGGTGATGGGCTATGTAATAGGAGTTTGGTGGGTCTCAGCCCTGTTCCTAACAGGCAGATGTCCCCAGCATAAAAGCCACCATGACCACTAATGCCCATTGAAAGCATTATCAAAAAGAGCAAGGGTGACTGTATTAAAAAGCCTGGGTAGTCCCTTTAAAGCAAAAATGATGCAAACTGGCAAAGCATCAAAACTGGTAAAGACCTGTCCTGAGATGAAGCAGAGGATACTACCCTGTAGGGGAAGCCATCCTGCACTTGTCGCTACAATTAAAAACCCTTACTAGAAAAAATAATAGAGATTTTTACAGTTAGAAGGGACTGTTTTGATCATTTAGTTTGACCCCCTGCAGGCCACAGAGCTTCAATCTGTGATTTATAACACCCAATGCTTTACCAGCACAAGCTGCAAGCATTAAATTAGACAATGATGTAATGCTTCCAGCTTCAGCTACAAAGGCTGCTCTTACATGACTATAAGACACGCAGGTGTATGACAATGTGATGAGAGGCTCTAATGAACCTGTACGAAGGCCCTGAATAGCTTGGCTGAAATCTTAAACTCTCAGTCTGGTTCTGCTTTCTGGCATCACAGGGCTTTGAGACAACTAGCAGGGCCAGGAAATGTATATGTTAATCCCAACACTGCATCAAAACAGAGCTGCAAAGTGAGTTAGCATTTACTCTCTGTCTCCTCTCCACACACTGGTGTTGAAGTCACTAGAATGCAGCTTCAGAGGGATATGAAGTGTGACTGTTCAGCCTTTCCTCTGTTTAGATAATCAGCATACTTCACTTGCAGCTGCTGACCTTCCCTTGTAATGCATAAAATTCTTGTCCTTCATCTGGTCATACAATCTCCAATGCTCATGCTCCAAAACAACAATAAGCAAAAAGAACACTTCTTGTTTGTAGTCAGGACAGAAAAATTCTATCTTTAGTAGACAAGCTTGGATCACCTTTTCTCCAACAATTACAAGACAATAAGTTAAGCTTACTTTTGAGACAAATCCTTCAGAAAGTCCCAGACACAAGCCTGCGTGCTCAATACTCCCAACCTTTGCAATGAAGACAACCCCAGAGCTAACTATTTTTATAGCTGGGCCCAACACTACAAATAAGCCCAAGCAAAATTCTTCTATCTGTTCAAGATCCATATCCAACCTTTGAGGCTTGAGGCCATCGGTAATGCATATAATACACTTGCATATCCCTGCCATGTCTCCATGGCTCCAACTCAGTCTTGTTGTTAGCAAACCGAGGAATTCCTTTGCCATATTACAAGAACCTGTTAAAAAGGCAAAGAAGGACAGAGGTGATGCCAGCATTTATTCCCAAGTAGTTTCACTCACTGTTCAGTAAGAGAGAGGTAGAAAGCCTGGAAGAGTGGCACTTTATAGACTAATCCAGAAAGGAATAAGCTTTTGTTAGCAACAGCTGATTTTGTCAGATGCTCTGACTCAGAGTCAGACTGGCTAGCTCCTTTCCTTTTATTTCACTGCTACTTATTCCCATTCACTCATTCAAGTGTCCCTCTACAATCAACTTTCCTTAGCCAAGCCATCCTCTCTTTGGACTAATAATCCTTGCATGAGCTCAGTGCTCCTCAGTGTTTAAGATTGATATGTCAGCAAAATGAATGCAATAATTTTCCGCGTTGAAAAAAGAATTTGCCTAATTTAAAAAATAAAAACCACATAGGCACCACCACAATCTCCTAGTATTAGTCTAAGCTTCACATAAGTGCAGTCTCTTTCCTTCCTTCATGCTTAAAAAAAAAGTCAGAAGCCCTGACAGAGCTCCCAAGCTTAAATGCATTTTCCTAACTAGAAAGTACATCTACAAACATAAAATAAACATAAGACACCCAAGGTTGGATGCTTTTCCATTCTAGACTCTGGATAACTTCAGAGGCCAACAGATCTAACAAGTTCTGTGCTAACCATAAAGTTGCTGATAGTGCTGCAGCAGCTTGTTAGAAGTTTTAGAACTAGCCTCCGATTGGCAAGCTAAGAAAGTGTTAGAAAGGAAAGGTTCTTGGTGGTGAGGGGAAAGCGGGGGATGAGGGGGGGGAGGGTGGACAAAAAGCACACACCTTTATCTCTTTTCTCTCAACAGTGTAGAGCCAATTCTGTCCCAGCCTCTCTGCATTGTGTATATGGAGTCTCATATGAATCGCAAAAAAAAAAGAAAACGTGCAACACAATCTGAAGCTGAAGTCTCCTCCCCTGCATTTTACATGCTAAGGACTCTCAGCTCACTGATCACAAAGCAACTCTTACAGTCCTTGTTCAAACAGTTCAGCTCCAGGGTAACAAGTTCAGAAGGGGAGGAGGCAAAGGGAATCAGAGGGTGGAAACAATTTTGGACAGTTGGTAAGTCCTTTTTTTATCAGGAAAACCTGTTCTTCAGGTTGGAAACTGAAACATCTGTTTATTGCCATGTTAGAATGTTGCACTCTTTCACATTAGCAAGCCTGCAAGATGAAACCATATTTAATAACACACAGACAAGCTACATGTGGGAGGGAGAGTTAATCATTACCCCACACTGGATTTGTTTTACATTTCATACTTCCTTGTGTAACTGCCTGTGGAATAACTGCCTCATCAGGTCTGTTGTCAAGCCTGCAAAAAATAATTTCAGTCTTGCAAATTTCTGAGTCAGATTCTGTGACTGAGTTTGAAAAGGGTCTTTATAGATGGTGTGACTGCAGGTAACAATCAAACTACATGCAAAGAGACTCTAAAGCTAGTTGAAAGCTTATGGGCATACAATTGTGCAGCACAAATCTGGAACGAAAGAGTCCTCTATCACATAAGGCACAGAACAATTAGCTAGGTGCATCCAATGGGGTTTTGTCTTCCACTACAGCATCAGATAGTGAATCCTCTACCCATTGGTTTTGGCTGTCAGTCAGCACTGTCATTTGCCATGGCATTTCAGATATTCCTAATATTTTGAATATCCAGGATGATTTTGAGCAGATCGCTACATGATTTTTAGGATATGCACCAGGCCTTGTGCTCAGCAATGAACACAACACCACAATACGTTCCCTAGCTCAATAAGTGTAACAGTTCTGTGTTCAATTAGGAAAACGCAACATGCTTCATAATTCTTTGTAGAGATATAATATGTTCTTTCTTACTGAAATTACTAAATATATACTGAGCAAGCAACCCAACGCATTAGCCTGTGACCATATCCAGGGCAACCACATCTTTCTATTCCTCACCCTTCATCCCATAGTTTAATATTTGCCAGGGAAAAGAATTTCTGGGCTAGATTCATAGATTCATAGATGTTAGGGTCGGAAGGTACCTCAATAGATCATCGAGTCCGACCCCCTGCATAAGCAGGAAAGAGTTCTGGGTCTAGATGACCCCAGTTAGATACTCATCTAACCTCCTCTTGAAGACCCCCAGGGTAGGGGAGAGCACCACCTCCCTTGGGAGCCCGTTCCAGACCCTGGCCACTCTAACTGTGAAGAAGTTCTTCCTAATGTCCAATCTAAATCTGCTCTCTGCTAGCTTGTGGCCATTATTTCTTGTAACCCCCGGGGGCGCCTTGGTGAATAAATCCTCACCAATTCCCTTCTGTGCCCCCGTGATGAACTTATAGGCAGCCACAAGGTCGCCTCTCAACCTTCTCTTGCGGAGGCTGAATAGATCCAGTTTCTCTAGTCTCTCCTCGTAGGGCTTGGTCTGTAGGCCCTTATCCATACGAGTGGCCCTTCTCTGAACCCTCTCCAGGTTATCCGCATCCCTCTTGAAGTGCGGCGCCCAGAATTGCACGCAGTACTCCAACTGCGGTCTGACCAGCGCCCGATAGAGGGGAAGTATCACCTCCTTGGACCTATTCGTCATGCATCTGCTGATGCACGATAAAGTGCCATTGGCTTTTTTGATGGCTTCGTCACACTGCCGACTCATGTTCATCTTGGAGTCCACTAGGACTCCAAGATCCCTTTCCACTTCCGTGCCACCCAGCAGGTCATTCCCTAGGCTGTAGGTGTGCTGGACATTTTTCCTCCCTAGGTGCAGCACTTTGCATTTCTCCTTGTTGAATTGCATTCTGTTGTTTTCTGCCCACTTGTCCAACCTGTCCAGGTCTGCTTGCAGCTGTTCCCTGCCCTCCGGCGTGTCCACTTCTCCCCATAGCTTTGTGTCATCTGCAAACTTGGACAGAGTACATTTCACCCCCTCGTCCAAGTCACTGATGAAGACATTAAAGAGTATCGGTCCAAGGACCGAACCCTGCGGGACCCCGCTTCCCACACCCTTCCAGGTCGAAACCGACCCATCCACCACGACTCTCTGGGTGCGACCCTCCAGCCAATTCGCCACCCACCGGACTGTGTAGTCATCCAAGTCACAGCCTCTTAACTTGTTCACCAGTATGGGGTGGGATACCGTATCGAAGGCCTTCCTGAAGTCTAAGTATACGACATCCACCCCTCCTCCTGTGTCCAGGCGTTTCGTAACCTGGTCATAAAAAGAAACTAGATTGGTCAGGCACGATCTGCCTGCCATGAACCTGTGCTGGTTTCCCCTCATCATAATTTGTCCTGCTGGGCTCTCACAAATGTGAGCCTTGATAATTTTTTCAAAGACTTTGCCAAGGATGGAGGTGAGACTGACTGGCCTATAGTTGCCCGGGTCCTCCTTCCTCCCCTTCTTGAAAATGGGGACCACGTTGGCCCTTTTCCAGTCCCCTGGGACTTGGCCCGTGCGCCACGAGCTTTCAAATATTCCCGCCAGTGGCTCTGCAATGATGTCGGCCAGTGCCTTCAGCACCCTCGGATGGAGCTCATCCGGGCCTGCCGGATAGTTCAGAGAGTATGAAAATCCAATCAATGCAGGCACCGTCCCTGAATCATATCCAAGAACACCTTCTCTGTAGGTTCCAGAGTGAAGAATTAGTGCTCTGCATTCCTTTTCCCCTCTGGGGCTTTTGGGCATGTCACACACAGAGGAGAATTGGGAAAATGACATGTTCCAATTGTGTACAACACCATCAAAACCTATCAATGTTGCAATATGGCTTGGGCCAAACTGGTCTCAGCTGCACATATGCAAACTCAACAAAGTCAAAGGGATACGTAAGGTCCCTCCCAAGGACAATTTGGACCAATGCTGGTTGCTAAAGCATGCAAAATGTTGAACAGAAGAATGAAGGACAACAACATTTGCAGTTATGGGTTGATATGTTAACACCAGATTCAAACACAGCCCAGTTGTGGAAACAAAGCTAACCTATACCATTCACTCACAATGATATGGAGAGTGAGAGAATTATTTAGTAGTCCTTTTTTTAGAGTGTCTTGGCTTTTTTACAACAATTATTCTACAAAGAGGAATAAAAAATTAAAGCCCAACTGATAAACTGACCAGACATCACATCCCATACTATTTGCTAGTGAATGTTCCCCCCACACAAGGGCTTTGAAGTGCCATTCATTCCCAACCATTCAAAACTCACTGTCTCTGCTGTTCAAAGCACAGAACTTGAGTCTGCTACTAGCAACTTTCAACTCTGAATTGATAGCCACAAATCAGTATGCAGGGTGACACTTACAGGCCCTTCTGTCAGAAAGCCCCGCTTTACAAGAGGAGTGCAGCTGCACAGGATTTTTTTAAATAAGTATACATTAATAACATGTACTAGGGACAGGAATTTTAACATAATCCAGAGAGAATACAAATGAGCTGTCAAAATGACAAGAAGTTATTTAGGCAAACATGCAACCTTCGAGACAAGGCTGCCTGACACCGCTTAAGATCTGCTGTAGTGAACACCAGGATTCTCAAGGAACATCATGAAAGATTAAATCACCAAAAATGCAATTAGCTTGGTGAACAAACTCATTATTTCCATTATCCCTTTCCCACTCCTACAGTTTTCCCAGAGAAGAAGAGCAATGAGAGTTGAAAATGAAGCCTGAGTATAGGCTGAGCCCTGCAGCCTGTCGCTGGCTCCCAGAGAGGCAGAGAACCTGTCTTTCCCTTCCTTTCCTAGCACGCTCACAAAAGAAGTATAGGTCATTTGTACTAGACTGGCCAGGAAGAACAGCAAGAAACAATGTGAAAAAAAGAATATATGCCACCAAGCAAGACTGAAAAACAGCCCACATGGATCTGTTTTATGATAAACCTAATGTCTGGAGTGTTTGGGGGGAGAATGTCAAAGATTTGATTACCTCATCACATCTCATGTTAACTAGTAGCCTTGCCCTGTAAACAGTTACTGCTGCATTTTTCTTAATGTTCAATAAATTCTGAAATTTGGGCACTTTATGTTTTTCCCTCATTGTTCAATTTGTTAGTGATTTTTTTATTTGAGTTATGAGCTAATAGTGAGGTTAGAAACCCTATCCTTCAAGTGGTGAGGAGCCATTCAAATGAACCTATTCAGGCAAGTAACTGTACAAAGGGGTCTATAACATTACCCCACATTATAAAGACTTCTGTTCCTAGTTTTTGGCTTAAGAACACGATTTCTAGGCAGAAACCTGTGAAATTTACCATATTAATTCCATGTTTTATGTTAGAAACTGCAAATTAACTTTCCTTGGTCAGAAAATAAGGATGTGAACCTCAAAGGAGGAATAGATGCGGAAATGGGAGTAAAACATACCAGGGCAAACCATACGTGAACTGGTAATGCTACACCTGGTTGTATTTCCAGATTTAATGAACATTCCAAAATTGCAAGTATTTCAAGTCATGGGTTATTTATTGTAGTAACTCATTTTGGGGGGCAGCTCAGAAAAAGACTGCATTGGTGAAATTTGTTGTCAACACAGCAAGTCAATGCTGCCCCCTAGGGAGATCAGACACACTTGGGTCCTCTGTTTGTGAAATAACAGCACTCGGCTCTTGCATAGCACTTGATTTCTTCAGAGTGCTGTGCTAATGTCAGTTTATTAGGAAGTTAAATAAGGCCCCTATGATGCAAATACAGATTATTCCCATTATCCTTTCTTGTACACAGAGGTTTGTGACAGGGAAATAAAACCATTAGTCTGATCTCCATACAACTTGATCTTACCCTAAACATGCTAGGATCCCAATACACGCTACAAATTGCTTGTGTATTTAAAATTAAGCACGCATTTAAAACTACAGGATTTGAGATCTAGCAGGTCTGAGTGGTAAAATATATAAGGGGTGTATGAGTTGTAGCTGTGTTGATCTAAGGAGACAGACAGACAAACTTCTTTGGGTAAATTGATATCTTTTATTAGACCAACTAAAATAGTGGGAAAAATTCTTCTTTGCAAGCTTTTGGGTACAAACACCCTTTGTCAGATAAGGTACATTTGCCACACATTTTCACAATTAGTTAAATAAACATTCAAGAGTTTAACCCCAGAGCTGCTCCAATGATACAAAAGCTGGACAAGCAGAAATATGTTAATTGACAAGCTATCAACATTCACCATTAATTCCCCAAGAAATGCAGAAATCTGAGCAGATACAATTCTCACCTTCATAAGCCTGCAGTTCTTCTCAGTTTTATATATGATCTCTGAATAGTCTGATCAAGAACTGGGAAAAAAGTGTGCCGTAACTCCAGCTTTCATATTAAATGACATCTTCAAAGCTCCAGAATCAACCTCTGCTTTGGTTTTCCTACCTGCGAAACAGAGAGAATGATACTTGCCCATTTTTACAAAAAACACTACACATTTCTTTAACAAGGTATCTTTTAAGAAAAGTATTGTAACACAACATATAACACTTCTCTTTCACAGGTACCTTGACAATTAAACTGATTACCCAAATTCATCCCAACATTTAAACGAGGGAAGGATCTGGTGCATTACTTGACACCTATCTTAAATATCAGGCATTACTCTTATGGTGACAGCACTGTAAGCTCTTATGATTTTATCATGAGCCTGGCAACATCTGGCACTGTTCTTAAAGCCTCAACTGTTGGACTCAGTGTATACCATGGTAATCCCAACAGTCCCTGAAAAAACTTCTAGCCCTCATGGTTGCTAAGAAACACAAGAAAAGGTAAAGCAAATCTAGCCCAAAGGCTCAAAAACCAAAATAAAAATATAAAGACAAATCATTCCCCCACCCTTCCATTGATTTTTTAAAACAAATCTTATGATTTTTAAACCAATCATATTATTTGTTGGACCAGACTCGTGTTTTTGGATGTTTTGGATGGGCAATGCTATAATGATATTCTAAGAATGAATTAAAAAATTGAAATACTAAGTACAGGATGGTTTTCTCCCTCCCTAGGCATATCAGCTGAGTAAGTGAAGAGATGATGCTGCACTGACTGCATGATCCTGGGACGTTTTCTGAGGCAACTGCCCCACCTGCTGTCCTTCTGGAGAAGCCTTTTTTCTAAGCCTTTTTTCTCACTATCAACCTTACGTTCAAAGAGGTTGTTTGCTGAATACATAACCTCCCATGAATCACAGACCACATATCTCCTGCAGAAAATCTCTGGCAACTACTTCAATTGCCTCCATGAGGACAGAGTATTAGTTTGCACTGTGGGAGAAGCCCTGCTATGGTTGTGATTCCAGAGCACTAGGTGCTGTCTGGAAGAGCATTCTATTTAAAGTATTTTATCCATCTTTCAATATTTAACAATCTGAAAGAATTGAAAGCAAACAGAATGGTATCACCAACCACTTGCCCATTGTAAAATCCATAGCCAAGACAACCATTAAACAAAAAAAAACAAACCCCCCAGCCAACACAAAAGGTTCCCAGTTGTACTTTTTTAAACATTAACCTGGAAGGACCTTGGCGCTTTTCTTGTGGGTTGAGCAGTTAGCTAAAGTGTTCTGGAAGAATTCCAAACTGGGTAATTACATTCTGCTTCCTAAACTCCCCATATATTTTCAGTGAGATAGGTTATCTAACTACCCAGGACTGCTTCGGAACATGGCTGTCCATTGTTCAGCAGCTGTACCTCCCGCTCCAAAAGAGGGTGCCTTTCCGTGGTGTGCCTTAGAGCAGTGCTTCTCAAAGCGGTGGTCCACGGACCGGTGCTGGTCTGCAAGCCACCGGCTGCCGGTCCGCAGCGAGTTGCCAGGAAAGAGAGAAATATATTTGCTGGTCCGCAGCAAGTTGCCAGGAAAGAAAGAAAGATATTTTCAGAAGCATAACACTGATATGTCATAGCACCACAGTTCGTACATTCCAACACTCCAGGTGACGTCATGTCGTGTGAGGTGGGGAAAGAGAAAGAAACAGCTGATTGCACATTTGTGTAGCGCTGTTACATGCAGTTGCTGCCACCGGCTGAACCGGGCACCGGTCCCTGGCCCATTTGAAAAAAAATTGCCGGTCTGCCACATCAGATACTTTGAGAAGCACTGCCTTACAGTACTGTATGCATCGTCTGAATTTCCATTTGTGAAGGCCTCAGTCCAGCAGACACAAGCACTTGATTTCATCCACCAAGACGCCTGTTGAGTTCAGGGGTACTACTCAGTTGAGCAATGTGGAATTCTTAACATATTTGTTGAAAGGGGCTTAAATTTGCGAATATTGTGATATCCTTCAGTGACACTCTATCTAAATATAAGATGCTAACTGTGATTAAATTATTTTCTTTCATTGAATATCTTTGCTAAAACTCCAACTTCTATTATAACATGAACTTTACTGTTCTGAATTCTTTGCATACTGCTATTAACATCAGATCACAGGAAGTTTGAAAACTGTAACAATCAAGTTTACTTATTTATGTTTTTGCCTACTGTTTACATTTCTTTCAGCATGGATAAAAGGAAATCAGTAAAACGTCTGGTCAGTTCACAGGGTTTATAATCAGTTCCACTTTTGTACTGTAATGCTTGGGTTTCCACAATCTGCAGGTCAAATATTTACTTATTTAAAAACAATAATTTTCATTTAGATGTTTAAAAAATGGAAAAGCATCTTCTCCTTTGTTCTAGCCTTTAAACAAAAATTATTAGAATTACTGAAACAAATCCAGAATCTCAAAAATCATGCATTTCGTTTCAACACATTTTAAAATCTGTTCAGAAATATGTAAACACAGCTTGGCAAATAACAGGGCTATGCCATATTTTAAGATGCAGAATGATAGGTTATGGCATTTTGAAAGAATAAGTACTGCTATCCTGTTTTCTTTCAAAAAGGCATTGATTGTAAGGAGTTCGAGGAAGAAACATCATGCTGTCCAAAACCCCAGCAGCCTCAACATTAGTAGCAACAGCTTGGCTGGTTCTTTCTTTTACATTTTCCTTGTGGAGTCCAATAAATCATACATTCCATGATTTACTGGACTGTCTAGTAAGACACATATTCAAGTCCCCAGCAGTAAGTAAACCAGGGATTAGGCACAATTTAAAGAGTAATTTATCAGGATCACTGGTGATTTTAAGATAACACTGATATGATGCATTCATCTTTTCTGTCTCTTCCTAAGCGCTGCCTTTCATCAGCGAGTCATCCACAAAGAGAAATGATTCAGATGCTGCACTATGACAGCTGGGTGTTTAGTGAAGACAAACTGCACTGCTCAGAAATATGCTGTTCTGCACAGACTGGATTATTAGGATTTACAGGAATGACTTTCTCTGGGAAAAACACAAGACCAACCTCCAAAGTACCCCACTATTTCCACAGTCAGGACCCAGGTTTGCTCGCCTCAGCTGTTGACATGTTTAATGGAGGAAGGTGGAGTGGAGCAGCCCTGTGGTTTGGAGCTGAGGAACAACAGATGACAGAGAGTCCTAAAATGAGCTTTCCTGGGCCACATACAACACCTGCGGCCTGACAGCTCAAGTAAGGCAGTCTCTGGGAATCACCCTGTGGGTTTTCCCTGCACGTTTGCTCTTTAGCATTTGAGATCACATTTTTTTTTTAAATAATTTTTTCATGCTCCAAGCCAAATCACATCCAAATCCATGAGTCAGTCCAGAACCATAAGTGGCCCAACCGGCAAACATCCTCCACCCCCACCAGGGGCTCCAGATATTTCCAGTCTTTTGGCTGGCGTCCTACATGCAGGCCCAAGCCCGGAGGCCTGGGGTTGGGATGCCCCCAAGTTTCGCCTGCCCGCAGCCATATGGCCACAGGAGCAAGCTAGGGAGCAGCCTCCCATGTCCATAAAGTGGGCGTTAAGCCCCAACACCTCGGCAGGTACTAAACCACACCAGCAGTTATCCCTGGGAAGCTTATGGAAAACTGCCTTTGTGGACCCAGATTTTTTTTTTAATTTAATTTATATCTGAAACCAAATTAGCCAAAACTAATTCCAAATCCATGACTCCGTAAATGGCCCAACTACCGGCAAACATCCTCCACCCGCACCTGGGGCTTCAGACGTTTCCAAGCCCTTTGGCGGGCGCCCTACGCGCAGGCCCAAGCCCGGAGGCCTGCAGCTCGGGTGCCCCCGAGTTCTCCTGCCCTCAGGCATAGGGCCCTCGGGTGCCGCCTTGGCCCCAGGTACGCGGTGTTTCGTTTCTGAGCGGGAGGCGACCCCGGCTGGGACTTGACGCCCTGGGGCGGAGGAGGGCGGCTTCACGGGCGCGGCAAAGGGGAGAGTCACACACAAGAGGCCTCAGGGGAGCGGCCGCAAAGGACTCTGGGAAGCGCGGCGGGGAGGCGCAGGCGAGCGCTGCTGTGACGTACAACGCCTGCGCCATCCTCCCGTGCAGCGCGCGGATGCCGCTCATCCCGGCCGGGCCGGCGCAGCTGGTGCGCTGCGGGCAGAAGGATGAGCTGTACCGAAGCGGGCTGCGCAGCGGGGCCGGGGCGGCGCTGCACGCGCTGGCAGGTGAGGGCCGCCGCGGGGGCGGGGGGAGGCTGGGGTGACTCGGCTGTCCCCCCTCCCCGCTTCTAACGGCCGCCTCCGCAGGTGCCCGGACGTGGCTGGGATGGAGGAAGGAGCTGGAGCTGCTGTCGGACGTGGCGTATTTCAGCCTCACCACCCTGGCCGGTGAGCGCCCGCGGAGCTGGCCCCGGGCAAAGGCCCTTGCAGAGCTGGTGGGGGGGGTCCGCTGCGGGTCGCGGCTCTTTGGAAGGATCCGGGGCGTCCCCGGGTCGGGAATCGCTGGTTCAAGGCCTGGCGCTTTGCAGCTCACCTGCAAGACCTGGCCCTTAGGGCCCTGCTCCCTCAGCCCTTGCAAAGTCGCTGCCTGAAAATAGCAGCCTCAGTGAAAAAAGTAAAGGTTGCGGTAACGCGCTGGCTATTCAGCGCTTGCAGGATTTGGCTTCGCAGTTTTGCCCTCAGACTCCGAAACATAACCTGCCTTTTAACGAGCCATGTCAACGTTGCCCAGCAGCCCAGGGAATGATGTAGTATTGCCTTCTTATTTTGTATTGTCTGCATCATCTTCCAGGTTATCAAACGCTTGGTGAAGAGTATGTTAATATTGTCCAAGTCGATTCATCCAAAAAGAGAGTCCCTTCTCTTCTTCACCGTGCCGTCTTGATTTCTCTTCATGCCGTTGTGCCTTATTTGTTGGATAAAGGATTAGTGCATCTGGAACACGAGCTGCAGGCGGAAGCCGACGGATGGAGAACTGGTCAGAGCAGCCTGGGGCTTGGTGCAAGGGGCAGAACCTCGGTACGAAGTTGGCTGCAGAAACGGATCACGAGACTCACAGAAAACCAGAAGAACGTCCTCTTACAAACTGTGTATATCCTCAAACAGTGCATCCCCCTGTTTCGAAGACTGCACCTGGCAATATTTTATATAAATGGCATTTTCTATCACTTATCTAAAAGGATCACAGGAATAACATATGTAAGTAGCAGAAGTTGTTTCTTGAAAACCATTTCTTCACATAGTGTATTTGGCTTCACCTGGAGTCAAACAGCTAGGGAAGAAGGTCTCAGTAGTATATGGGTGAGGATTCTCTCTCTTGTTTTGACAGGTAATGGTTAGCAAACCTAGACCAGTTCAGACTGTAATTTTGGAAAGCAAGAGTCTGTCTTTTGCTCTCAACTTTCTTAGGGGCTCACGTATCCCTGCTACCAAATGCAGAAGTGCTGGTAGTTGGTGTGACCCTATGGGGCAGGGATGGCCAACCTGCAGCCCAGGGGCCACAGGTAGCCTCCCTGTGTGGCGCACAGATTGGGAAGGGGGCAGGCATAGAGTGTCAGATTGGGCAGGAAATTGGAGTGAAGGGTTTAAGGCTAATTTGTGGCACTTCTGCCAAAAAGGTTGGCCACCAGTGGTATAGCCCAGGGGCTGTCAACTGGGGTACGTGTACCCTTGGGGGTACTTGGAAAGGCCCCAGGGGGTATGCAGCAGAGAGACAGAGAAGTGGGGGTACTTGGGAAGCGTGCTGCCGTCTGACACTGCCCCAGTACCCCTGCTTCACATCCAACTGGCCATCAGCACCTCCCCTCCCCCACCTGTCAATTAGCTGCTGGGTACAGTCCAGGAGGGGTACCCACCAGAAGGAGTACACTTCTTAAAAAAGGTTGAAAACCTCTGGTATAGGCAAATGAGAACATGTACATAGTTGCTTCATTTTTATCTTTTTCAGGCTAGTTATTTAGTTCCTTGCAAAATTGTGTTGTCTTAGGAAAATGGAGGTCAAAAATGAGAGAGTGATGGAATGATCGTAAAGCTCATGAATGAATGTGTGACACTTTATAAAAAGAGAATCATAATTCAGTTTTTCTTTTCCTCCCTGAATGATGCAGCTTCGTGTTGCAGGATTGCCTGGAGATGATCAGAGTGTTCGATCAAGTTACAAGCTTCTTGGGATAGTTTCTCTGCTACACCTTGTACTAACAGTTGGCATTCAGATATACAGTTTTCAGCAAAGGCAGAGGGCAAGGCAAGAGTGGAAGCTGCACCGTAACCTCTCATATCAAAAGTATGAGATTCCTTACTTTCTTAGATGGGGTAGAGGCAGGAATAATGTGGGGAACTTTCACAGCTATAATGAATGAGTAACTAGTAGGGATGCACCAATAGAGATTTTGGGGGCTGATACTGATAGCTGATTTTTAAGGAGGTGTATCAGCTGATACCAATCAGATTTCCAATACCCAACCTGGCAGATCTTGTAGCTGGTAAGTCTGTTGTGGTGGGAGGGGGAGGGAAGGGACTTGAGGAGGCAGCAGATCAAGGCCCTGGTGGTGAGGGAGGGAGTGTGGCTGGGGTGGGATGCAGGATGGAGCTGTGGTTTATCCAGGGGGTGCAGGGAGAGGGTGGGCAGCTTCCGCCACTGTGTACACCCCAGGACAGAGGGCAGGCTGGGCTCTTCCCGGTGCACGGGAAGAGCATGCACTGCAGGCTGGGGTAAACTGGGCTGGGGCTGCACCGGGTCTTCCTGGAGGTGGTGCTGCAAGAGGGCTATGCGGGGGGGGCTGCAGCCACCCCAAAAATCAATGTAGCCCTCTCCCAGCACCTCCACCACCTGCCTGGAGCGCAGTCCCTGCCAGCACCCCCTTGCAGATCCAAGGACACATGCTGCCCACCCCCCCATGGCCTCCCAGGGTGCACGCAGCAACAGGAGCCACACACCCCTCCCCAAGCCCCTTGGACAAGCCGCAGCTGTCCCATGCCATGCCCTGCCCCTGCCCCAGCCCCTCACCACAGGGACCTTGGTCTGCCCCTGCCACATCCCTCCCCTTCCACCACAAGACTTACCAGCTGCATTCGGCTTTTAAAGCTGCCAGGCTATGCTCCTCACCACCTGTGTTGCACTGTGCGCATGCACAGGCATTTATTGACCACATCAGGCTGATTTCCGATACAGTAAACTTTCTTCATATCGGTCCCAATCTGATATCAGACTGATGCATCGGTGCACCTCTAGCAACAGTTCCAGTTGGGGTTTAAGAGCTATTTTAACAAAAAAAATGAAGTATAGTTCAGATTATTTTAAGCATCTGAGGGTGTCTCTTAATCAAACCTCATACTTTATTCTGCAGAGCTCAGTATTGCTGCATCTCAAATACCCTCAATGACAGGAATATGTAAAGTTAACACCTGATCTTCTGTGGGTCTGTTTGCATATGTTGTATCAATAAGGGTGCCTACAATTTACAGCAGCCTAAGCATGTAAACTATATATTCAATCAGAAATCTCACAGAAGAAAAACCTCTAGGACGCCGTTCCCGCTGTACATTATGCTTGGAAGAACGTAGGCATGCAACTGCCACTCCCTGTGGCCACCTGTTCTGTTGGGAATGCATCACAGAATGGTGTAACACCAAAGTAAGTGAGGGAGAATTTGGATTTGAGTTCATGACTATGGATTAATGTTCAGAAATAGTAGCCTTTCCCTGCTATTGAGAAGACTCAAAAGGCCCCAGTCCACAGTGGCTAGACCTGTGCCTGGCAAAATGGGGATTGACTGACTTAAGTGGCAAACAACTGTGTAAAATGTTTCTGTGTTGCAATAATGAGAACAGAAAAGGACACCAGTATTTTACCTGTACCTTTATTGAAGCACTGTACCTTTCTTGGAGGCTAACATAGTTTAAAAGTGGTTTTGTGGACCTAGAGAACATGCTGCAAGCCAGACCATAACTATATGTTAACTAAAGAGTTAATGCTACAACAGACTTCAGCTGCTGGGTTGGGGGGTATTAACAGGAAGTCTGTATCAATTTTTTAAAATTCTCTGGCTGACAGTAGAAGCAGATGTGATTCCAGTTCTGAAGATAGTGATTTGGGAGCTTGCAGTAGAGGGGCAAGCTATATTTCTGTTGTAATTGTAGCCTTACATGAGTTTTTTTGGTAAGCTTCCCACAGAAACTCCATTGTACTTTGCTGTAGAAATAACACAAGTCATCTACAGGGCCAGTAATCTAACCTGCCACCATAAGAGTGATTTTTTTTCAGCCACTAGTAACACTCATGGGATCACCAACAAGAAGAAAGGGGAACTACCGTGGAGAATAAAACTTTTCCAGTTATTAGAATGCTTAAGATTTGCAGGATCACATGGTACCACCCATCTCATTAGGACAGTTTCATGTAGATGCATCTATATATTAACATTCAAACTCTTCTTGGCAAATTATATTTAGTAAATAGCTAAATGTAGCTCTAGCAGCTCAGCTTCTAGAAGACCATACATTGTGACATTAAGGTTACCTGGCAGTTGAGGTATAGAGAATATAGAAGGCAATTGCCTAGAACAGTGGTGCCCAATCTTTTTATTTGGCAGGCAGGATTGGCAGTGCCCAGTCCATGTGTTGGTCAGATCCAGCTGGTATTCTGAATCCAGTGCCTGGGTAGGCACCATCTGGCTGCGTGGACAGGGACAGGCTGGCCCCAACAGTCCTGCAGGGGAAAGGAGCCTGACCCAGCCCATGGGAAAAAAAGAGGATGTGGCCAGACCCCATCCTAGCCCAGTGGACGGAAGTGGGATGGGGGGGAGATGGGCCAGGCCCCAACCCAGCCCAGCCTCAATAGTTAGGAGGGAATTGTGGCCTGGCCCCCAACCCATTTCAGAGCTGCTATGTTTTCATTAGTTTACTTTCAAAATAATTTACTAGTGCTTAGTGAAGTTTCTTCTATGCTTTTTCTTCTATGGGGATGGACTCAAATTACTCTGACATCTTTTCTTTGGTCTGATTAGTGTTTCCTCTAGCAGCTTTACTCATTGTTTTCAAAAGCTGTTCACCGCTTGTTATCTAATTTCTTTCCATTCTGCAGGCAGAGTGTCCATTATGCAGAGAGAAATTTCCTCCTCAGAAACTAATTTATCTGCAGCATTATCGATAAATGGTAAGGTAGTTATGACCTGGCAAGAGCCTCAGCTCATGCATCTTTAATACAGTGAAAACAGTTGACTTGATCCAAGAACAAGACTTTATTGTGATCTTGTACTATAAAATTTAATTGTTCACTGCCTGTACAAGGTGGCACTTATTTGTCTGTTGCAAAATAAACTCATTATACTTCCGGACTCCACTTTGTATAACTTTAACTAGGTTAACAACACTTGCTTCTAACAAGTGCTACAATACTTCATACCGTTTGTCTGTATTTTACTTTGGACAAAACGTCTACTTCATGTCCTCTACCACTGCAAACGCTTTATCCTCCAGCTTCTCTCTGCTCGCTTTTCAGTAGTAGCAAGAGTTAAGACTTGAATCTGTATTTTGGATACTTGCTTCCTTCCCATTCTTAAACCTACTGCAGGGACTCTTGTGATTTAAGTGGAAAGAGCTATATGCAAGTCAATGACAAAAGTTAAACTGTTGTGGAATATCTTTCTAATATAATTCCATTTTCACAACATAAAATGAAAAGTACGCTTCTCAGATTCAAGTGCTAGAAGAATGTGAGTACATACAATGAACTTAAGTGCAACATAGTGAAAAGTGCTGAAAAATAGGATCATTTGTACATCACTCAATCGCTAATAGCCTCTCATTCCAACAGCCCTCCGTACCCCATTTAAAAAGGTAGTATTCAAAGTAGCCTCAGTTGAATAATGTTTTTTACATTATACTAGAGATTCTTATATACATATTTCAAAAAGCTGTTTTATCTACAGTACTAGAAGAGCTTCAAATTCAGACTATCCCAACACTGTTAATTCAAGATTTATTTGAGTGCATGGTATCTTCTGCTGCCAAAAACAGACATATAAAGATCACTTCTCTCAGCAGCCCCTCCCTTTTTGCAATAGGCACTAGAGTTACCAATTCCCCCCCTTATATTGTGAATGAAGAGGAATGTGTGTAGAATGTTCACCTTCTGAAAACTTCCCACGAGCCACTAATGGTTCAGTTATCCAAATCCCCTGAACTGAATTACCATACCTTCTCCTCCAAATGTGATAAGACAGCCCTCTTTCTACACCCTGCATGATAGAGACTGGAACAGGTCGGGAGTGGTCATCATCTATTATCTGTAATAACAAAGACGTGGAAGGGGGAGGGGAAGAATCCACTGCTGAAAATAAGTTTTCCATTACAAGCTCTCAAGATGACCACCATACAGGAAGATAAATCCTACTGGATTTCAAGTCCACACTACAGTAAGAGCACTTCTGTTAACTAGATTAATTATACTGCAAAGATTCTTGCCATCTAGCCAATGTTTAGCACAGGTCTCACTCTAGAATGTTAGGTTCCTTCCCCTCGCATGCAGAAGCCTGAGAAAAGAGAAATGATATATGTAGAAGGATGAGATGCTTCTGTTTTGCTGGCTGAATGAAGGAATTAAGTTTCAGAGTGCAGAGTCCTCCAGTGAAAATCCTACCCTGCAGCCTTCCACCTCCAAAGGCTTATCAGGAATGTTCTACCTGATATCTCAGGACTTGTGATAGAGGTGATATCTTTTATTAGACCAACTAGAAATTTGCAAAAAATTGTCTCGAACTGCACCTGATCTCTAGCTCTCAGGGATGCAAAGAAAAAAACTGGACATGACCCAAGTCCTGAAACAGTCCATACTTCAGCGATCACAGTTGCACTTAACAGCGCACACACGCACCCCCACCACCCCAGGAAGTTATTCCTCACTGAAGAACGTGTGTAAATGCTGTCAAGTAGCTTTTCCGCTGCAGACAAGATATCTCTGTACTAGGTACATTTCAGAATGCTTCTGTCATAGTTAATGAAAATATAGGGCTTAGTGAATTTAAATGTGGTTTAAAAAAAAAAAAAGTTCATTTAAAGCCAGCCTAACAATTTGTTCAGCCACTGAACATAAGACCAAAAGATAGAATTCCAGACTTATCCCTGCCTGGGTTTCAGTTATATCAAAGATGATGCCTACAAATCTGAAGGCAGGTTCTAGGCAGCAATTGAAAACCATTTGTAATTGAAATGTTTATACTTAAGTTTGGTTAGTACCTTTTCCTCTCGCACAGTGCTCCCCAAACTTTTCTTCAGCATGACCCCTCAATCCCAAACCGCAGCCCCCACTTCCCCCAGGTGCCCCAGA
>NW_005841851.1:3598893-3610231 GCF_000455745.1 Alligator sinensis | reverse complement strand
CCCAACACACAGCACCCAAGCCCCGGCTACCACCTATGGAAAGCAGCAGCTGCTGCAGCCAGAGCAGAGTGTGGGGCCTGACTCCCTACCCTGGGGCAGCAATCAGAGCACAGCCCATTGGGGGGGCAGGGAAGGGGGGGGGATGCAGGCTGCCTGCTGCAGCCTTGGGGCTCCCTGCCTTCCTCGGGGCTCTATGGCCCAGCAGCCAGGACCTGGAGTGAGAGAAAATGCCACGCTGCCATGGCCACCAACCTGAGGCACCCCCTACCTGCCCAGCAGCAGTGGGGACACAATTCACCACTGCTGCTGCTGTACCTCATCTTGGTGGCTATGAAGGTGCGGCACTCCATCCTGCGCTGGGTCCTGCCTGCTGGGATGCAGAGGCAACTCCTGCCTCAAGTTGATCCAGCCCTGTTGTAACCCCACGCTCTGCTGTGGGGCACAAAAAAAATTCCACAATCCCAACTGCTGATGCTGTGACCTCATTTGGGGTTGCAACCCAGTTTGGGAACTGCTGCTCTACCATTTGTACGAAACTTCATGCTAGTTTCATGCTAGAAAGCACTAAAATTTCCATAAAACTAGTTGAAAAGTATAAGACTTTAAAATAAAAAAAAAAAGAAACCAACTGGAATTACCTTTCAGTTTTCTATGCTAAATACTGAATCTAATTCCTGATGTGCAGAATGAAAAGTTGCTAGAAGCCAGGCAGAAGCCAAGAACAAGGGTTCCTTTGAATATTTTAAATAGTGGCAGTTTTAACAGATGGTTGCTAAGTTTTACATAGTCCATTCAGGTGACCAGTCTTGTCTTTGCTGCTGAAATATACACTGACTGCTCTCTTAAGAGCTAAGTTAGCAAGTTGTCTGAAGATGAAAGTGGAAATGTGACCACTATTTTATGATCCATAAATACTATTAGCTCAATATAAAAACTACTAGAACAAGATAGGGGACACTCTTTTAATAAATTTTGGAATTAAAAAGTCACTTAATAAAATTGTTTATAGCTGTATCACATCAAAAAGTTTTTACATGCAGGTCATTTATTTCTCTATTTTTTTTTTCATAGAAAATGAAAAGCTGTGTTAAAACCCACAAAATCTGTCTGTTATAGCCAGTTTGGGTACGTTTAAGGGGCTGCATGAAGTAAACTTAAATCAAAAAACTTTAAGTATCAAAGAAATGAGTCAAAATCTTCTTCAACTAATAACAATTAAAATATATATATATTTATAATTCCAGGCCCTCAAAAGAAATCATGATAGTTTAAGAACAAAGTTTTGAGTCATTATGAAAAAGCCCAATGTCAGCATCTGCTATAAGATGCAATAGTGAAACTGGCATTAAAACCTAACATAAATGAGTTCCCTTAGGAATCTACATTAATGTTCTCCTGCAAAACTCAGAATGAAAGGCAGTTTTATTTTCCTTCCAATTCCTATCTATACTAGCTTGTTTAAATCCTAGAAATACCATGCATGTGCCTAGTCAGCTTGAGTTCTATGTCTGTAAACTTGGCACATAATTATGAAGCAGAAAATAGCATCATGTGTGCCACCTTACATTTTTCCTCCACAGCACTACAAGGCCATACTGAGCAGAACTAGAGTTTTCTTTTTGTTTAAAAACAAAACCATAACCCTAATATGTAGCCATTAACCTCCCAAGTGCCACAGTAGCTGCAATGGACTTTGAAAAGAATACATTATCTCACTGGATATCAAAGATTCTCCAACACCTTATTATCAAAAATAATAAATGCAATGCAGTTTGGTTAGAATGCCAGTTTCTTCACGAAACTGATACTTCAGATACAAATAGCAAGACAGTCTTAAATGAAAATTCAACGGCTTTGTCACCTCCCTCTTATTTACTTTATATGAAGAAAAAAGGCATTGTTACAATGGCTCAAAACTTCTTTTAGTTACATGTAGAGTCAGTCAACAGGCTCAGTTCAACTTCTAGCTAGCGAAGGTCTTTCCCATATCTTCCTTCCCTTTATATTTCCTCTTGCCGTGTGTGAAGGGTATATACCTGTACTTTATCATATGCTGCAAGGAAAAAAAAACAAAAAAACAAAACCATCGGTTTTATAAGGTAAAAACTAAACTGCATGATAAAGTTGATTCTATCAAGACACCATAAAACCCAGTTCAAGTCTAAGTTCTTTGCTACAGACAGTGCTTCTGTCATTTAAAATAAGTAAAATACCTACTATTCATTTAACTTTGGTAGCATTACATTTTTAAAAATTACAAATGGATTTGATCAGTTTTACTGCAACATATTAGTATATAGTGCTAAATACTTTAAAATGGGGTTGTTTGAGAGTTTCAATTACTAAGGTTTGGTTTTCTTAAAGCATATGTAATTTGATTTTCACGATAGTTTACACTGACAAAAATAAAGCAGACTAAAATCACTTGTAACCCCCCAGGTGCATCTATATAAGATGCTTACTCCAGTTGCCTAATTAGCTCCATGATAAAGCATCTCAGTCTACACGTGCAGAGCTATTAATTTCAATGTAGGTTAGTACTGCTCAATACAAGTACTAACCTATAGCAGAGTTATTTACTCCACCGCAATACGTGTGTAAATGATGACCAGGGCTGGCTGGGGCACAAGGATGCTACAGGGCGGGGGACTGCCTGCCAGCTAGCCCCACACTGTAAGACCCATGTATCCTAGCTGGCCCCTCTGCAGGACATTGAGTCAAGTGAGAGCAGTCCTGGGCTGGCAGGTTGAACCTCCAGAGTCCCCTGCCAGCCGGGGCTGCTCTGCCCTGGCTCAATGTAGCGTGGTCCTAGGTGTACATGAAAATGCTGCACCTGGAGGCAAAAAATTTCAGCAAAATCTGCACCAGAGTTTATTTAGCCAACCTAATTTCATGTATAGATGTGCTCCCTGACCTTCATTTACAATCCTGATTCAACATATCACATTCAAAATGTTGTAGTAAATTTGTACATAAATTGCTTTTCCTTTTATAAGGAAAAAGAATAGTAGAAATAATTTATCAAAACTATTTAAAATTACTTGGCTCTGTTCTTTTTATTAAATATAAAGCTTTTGACCGCTACCCTGATCAAGGTAAGATCTAAAAACCCAATCTGTTAATATATCTGTGTATGCAGAGAGGTCACATGCAGCTCAAATTCTTTCATAAAAATGGAGCTATTACATAAAAAGATTATGCTGATAAAACTACAGCCTTGGAAGAATGAACATAAAGTTAAATTTTGAAACTTAGGTGTCTACAGTAATTTGATTTTCATGACTGTTGAAGAAACTCCATTACCACCAGAAAATACAAGTATATCAATAAAGTGGCATGCACATTAGAAAACCTCGGTAGTGCTGATTGTAAGATAAATGTCTAAACTACTCATCTGGCAGAATGACTCTTTTAAGACAATGGTATTGTCTTCCAAGAGTTTCAACACAAATTACCTTGATTTGTCTCTTCATAGTGATACAGAACAGCATAATGAAGTACATCACAAGGATTGGCCAAAATACTGGAACGTTGAAAGCTTCAAAGAATGTACAAGTCATTGCAACCAGGATACCTTTAGTAGCAGAGTGCCTTTAGAATAAATTAAACAATTAATACCTTCCACAACACCAGGTTCTAATTAGATATAGATGCTTAAATGCTTTAAAAACAGCAGTGGCTTATGGATTTACTAACCAGAACTTAAACTCTGGCAGCCTCCTAATGAAGGGACGAAATTCCTCGTTTTGTTTTGTGGGTAATGAAGGACCATCATCTGGAAAGCGCAACACAGATATTTTAAGTCATTTCTTAATTCTCAGACTAAGACAGTTTATTTTCTTTCCTACTGCTAGTCTTAAACATTGACTCAAGTTTTTTAACTTAGAAAAGTTAAAAAAACAAACAAAACAAAACCCCAACACCCCTACCATTTTCCCCTAATAGGAAACTAGTTATGTCTCCCTTCTTTGTGTCAGACCAAATAACTTGCTTATTTTGTGAGCTAAGCTACATGAGAGGCCAGATCTTTAGAAATTTCCTACTTTGAGAAATAGGAGAAAGTTTAATATCTGAAAACAGATCTCTCTCTCAAAGTCAAGATATGAGGGCAAACTAAAGCCAGACCACGCATTTGCTTGGAAATTTCAGTGGGTTTATTATAGCTGCCACCATTGGTTAATTGTCAGAGATGTCCAAAAGTTAGAGTGGGAATCTATTATTTCTTTATAATCTTAGCAGAATACAACATAATTGGTTTCAAGCCATAGGCCACACTGATTGTTTGCAAAAGCTTTCACTGTCATGCGATTAAGATTCTGACACTCAGCCTTGCAGTTTGCTTGATATACTGGTTTTGTAACTTTAGCAAAGTGACATTTTTGCCTGTACCTGCAAGGGCAAAATGATTATTTCTACGGGTGTGCAAAACAGGCCCCATTCGATTCAGACTTGGCCCAAATCAGGGACAGTGATTTGATCTGCCGATTCGGATCACTGTCCTCGATTCAATTCAGCCGAATCCGAAGATTCAATGCCGGTTCAGAGAATCAGCGATTCTACCACAGACACAGCTTTAAATGTTTTTTCTACATATCTTGAGTTACCAGGCAGAGCTCACGAACGCTGCGATGCTGGGGCAGATGGAGCATCCCACAGGAGCGCAGGGGAGTCCCCCGCATGCTCAGTGGGAAGCCTGGAAGTAGACTGGAAATACTTCTGGTCCACTTCTAGGCCCACCAGGGAGCACGCAAGGGGCTCCCTCCCCCCCCCCGGCTCAGCAACTGGCTGCAGAGTGACCCCAGGTACAGCCCCAGGCCTAGGAGGCACCAGTCGTCAAGCTGGGGGAGGGCCCCCAGCACGCTCTCCAGCAGACCCGGAAGTGGACCAAAAGTACTTCTGGTCCACTTCCGCATCTGCTGCCAAATGCGCTGGGGAGCTTCCTGCACTTCTGCGGGACACTCCATACGCCCCAGCATCGAAGCATTTACGAACCGCCTGCTACCTAGAGGTATGTAGAAAAAACATTTAAAGCTGTGTCTATGTCCAAATCTCCGAATTGATTCGGAGGGTTCCGATTCGATATGGAGAGATTAAAGGGTCTCCTGATTTGATTCGGAGATTTAGCCACCGAATCTCCGCCAAATCAAATCAGGGACTGAAGCTTTGCACAGTCCTAATTATTTCTAGAGAGTTAGCCTAACTTGATTACCCTGCAATGTCAACAGATATTGTGTCACTGTTCAACACCTTTAAGATTGCCTGAAGAGTTAAGCTGTAACTTCATGTTACCAGCTCAAACCATTCTGTTTTACTCTTGTGATGATGAATATGAACGTTCAGTTGAGTTAAGCTAATGCAACTAAAAATCTTTCTATGCACGCGGACTAAGTCCATCTTTATTTCTGCATTTTTGGGAGGATGATATCAAAGACTTAATTTACTATTTATAAAATGCTTTTAGATCCCTAAATGGAAACTACTACAAAAACAGAGCTTTTTGCACTGCTGTTTTTAAAATGATCCTCATGACACTATTAGTAGATATGGTTCTCACTTCTTTGAAAATGTTAAACTGTCAAGGGATTTGGAAATTCAGTTCAAAATGATGGCAATGAGTTGTGTCTACTATACCTGAGTCTTCCATTAGAGAAGGGTCTACCTTTGGGGACAAAAAAGCTATGAAGAGATTTAGGTGGTAGATTCCCAAGGCATATGTCACAATATACCAACCCTGGGAAAAAGAGAAAAATAAATCAGGCTGAAAAATATCAAGACAGCTCAACATATTTATTTGGTCAAGAACAAAACAAGTTTTTTTTAAAGCATCTCAGTTGCTTCCCTAAAAGAACTGCTTCCTTTGTAGGTGAAAAAATTCTGGACTAAATTCTAGAGTATACTCATTTTTTTGAGCTGTCACCACAGGGCAATCAAAGAAAGAAAGTCATTATCCATCTATGATGAAAGGAAAGTACTCACAGACAATTCACATAGATTCAAGTGCTCCATCATATATACTGCTGTTACTTAATTTCACAGCCTGCTGCAATTTCTTTTAACTTTATCATCAAGTTTAAAGGTTTTAATCCTGGAAAAGTTCAACACTCAAATAGGGACACTACTAAAGTAATGAAAGCCATAGTACTCCTTGAACACACAAAGATAGAATTGCACTCTTGTTTAGAACAGCTTCAAGGAATATTAGTACTCCTGTTCTTAACTGAATTTTGGATGGACATGAAAAAGATAATTGATTAGTAAGGATGAAGTCTGTTGCATGCTTATAATGATAAGAGTGCCAATCCAGAAATTCTTTATAGGTTTCCTGGTAAAAGAGAATTGTTGGAACCTGAACAAGTTAAGCAGCTTTAAATTGGAAGATAAAACACCAATTAGAAAAGTTTTCTAAAATGTATTGTGCCATTTCATTGGAACACTTCAATGGACCTCTCCTCACCACAATATTAAGTTATATTAAACTTAATAGAATTATGTTAAAAAAGCTAGCAATACATTCAGCTTGTTTACCTGTAGTATATAAACTCTAATCATGTAGATAAAACATAACCCCAAAGTTACAATCCATCGCACTGCTGTGTAGGGAGTAGATTTGTCTAACCAGGATTGGTAGATCTAGACAGAAATTAATACAACATTGTTTATTATAGAATACTATTAAATGCCGTAAGTACAGATGCACAAGATATTTTGGGATAAAAGATCAGTTAAATATTAAAAACATTTTCCAAGTCTAGTTTACTTTGCACTATATATGCTGTTTACATTCTTCTATTTTAATCAGACACCTTCCTAGTAGGTTTTCTTTTCATTTCTAGGTTACTCATATTTTGGTTTTTAAATACTAAACACACCCACTGAAAATACTTAAGATTGAAAACAGCATGAAAGTTTTAAATCATAACTAGATAAATGTTAGTTTCATAAACACAGTGGGTGTGTCTACCTGTCATCCTATGGCAACATAGCGACATGCTACATCACTACAGCGCAGTATGGAGACAGCAACCATGCAGGTCTACATGTGATTGCCAGCTATGTCACCATAATGGCAACGTAGCAGGGAAATCTAAGTGTTATAGTAATCGCTCATACTGCGCTATGTTTTAGTACTTCCAAAAGAAAGTACTAAAGCACGGTGCTGTAGCAACATTGCAGTACGGTGACGTGTAGCCCTATTTCTACTAATTTATATCTAAAGCTTCTTTTGATAAAACCTAGCACAATGAGGGTATTTGAGTTGAAAAAAAATTCAGTAACATGCTGTTACATATACATAAATATTAATATAACTAGCCAATTGCCTCCTTAAATTGAAACAAAAGGTCATAAGCTAAAGAAAAATGGCACTGAGTCCTATTATCAATAAATTGCTACAAGACCCTTTAAAACTAACCTGTCCAAGCCTTGTGAAAAATCTATAGACCACTGAAGGTTTGCCATGAACCGACTCACCAATGCTGTCCCCTTCTGACATTGTTGCTGTGGAAACAAAACATTTGTATAAATGACATTAAAATAAAATTTAATTTACTGAAGCTTAAGCATAGCTCATGCCATTTTGATAGTGTTTGAAATGAGATAGCAGGTAACAGCAAATACCATGTTAAAAAAAGGGATAAAAGTCCTCTATCTCCAGGGACAATTATGAAGCAAAAGAAAGAGGAAGAATAAGATCCAAAACACACAAGAAAAAAATCACAGGTAGGAATGGGGGCAAGAGTCCTTGGCTACTCTTCCTTTGACATGCTAGGAGCATCTCTATGTACCGAGATGACATACTAGAGTGCCACATTCCTACCATGTTTAGACTGAAACTCAAATGGCAAAACCAAAAGGAGTCTATTTAAGGCTCCCAAATAGCATTTAAGTATATATTCAGTAGGACTGTCAAACGATTAAAAAATTTGATCACGATTAGAAAAATATTAGGTACAATTAGTTGCAATTTTAATCTCACAGCTAAAAACAACATTATACATGTATTTTGTATGGTTTGGGGTAGGTGTGAGGTGTGTGCGTGTGGGGGGAATTTGTGAAGGTGTGGGCGGTTTGGAGTCTGGGGAGGGGAGATCCCCACAGGGGGTCTGGAGCCTGGGGAAGAAGTACCTCCACACACCCTGGCAGGATGTGGGGTACTGTGAGTCAGGAGTGAGGGGTGGGGGGCTGTGGTTTTGGAATGAGGGGCAGGGCAGCGCACAGATATATCACTGCCCCTCCTCCCCAATCATATTAGGTATCCTCTTTTTTGAAGCTGGAAATATGGTAACCCTACAGGAATGCAGCCTGGCAGTCTGTACAGGGGCAAGTCTATAGAGAGGGAGGGGAAGGGATGGTGGGACAGCACATGGAAGCCCCCATGGTGAGGATGGGAGTGGGGTAGGGGCAAATGGGACCCTGGGGCCAGGGCGGGTCGTGGGACAGAGCTGCAGGTGGCTCATCCAGGGACGTGGAGAGGCAGTTCCCCACCACTGCACACACGCCCAGGGGAGGCATGAGGGACATGTGACCCCTGCATTTGTGTGTGGGGAGGATGTGGGCTGCCCGTTGTGGGCTGGGTCTCTGTGCTCTGCTGCCTTTGCCCCGGAAGCCATGCACTGGCCGCATGTCCCCTGCCTGCCTGGTGGCAGGAGGCACAACATGGCATCATGAGGTGACAGCGGAGAGGACAGCTCCAAAACCATGTGCACAATTAATACATCAAAAAAAATGAATGAATTGGTTCTTGCGTTAATCGTGCACATTAACACAGATTAATTGACAGCCCTAATATTTAGACAAGTTGGCTGCTGGGCTCATTCCAGAACTTGCATCATTAGCATCTATAACAAGTTACTTATGTACTGTCTGAAGCATCTGATATAATCAACTGTTTCAGGAGCAACAGGAACACCTTAGAAATAGTGGGAAAATGCTTAGCTTCTTTCTCTCTACGCAAAGTCAGGCTTAGAGAGGGAGAGCACCTAGAATGCAGTTAAAAATATAATGGTAATAAATTCAATTCCTTTTAAGCAAACTCTGCTATTGATTTCAGAGATTTTTTTTTTTAATTAAGAAAACTTAAGGTTTGTAGTTCACCTTAAGATACAAAACAAACAAAATAAAATGGAATCTGAGCACCACAAGTTGTGCCACATCACCGAAGGCAATACCTGACATTACTTCCTGGATTCTCATCTGGGGGCGGGACTATATTACTCTATGTGATAAATGCAAGCAATGTCAGCCTCTAATGTTAATGCAACATTAAGAAAAGTGCTCTAAAAGCCCCAGATAAAAAACAACACAGATTTGTAAAACATTAGAAAAATGAAACCGAAAACATCAAAAAGACTGAACTACGTATTAGATGCTGCATTATGATGACAAATGCACACAAAAAAAATCAATCCTAAATAGAAGAGACGTGCACAGAATTTTAAAGTTCCATATTTCCATGAAGTTGGTAAGTCTGCAAGCTATGTACCATCCCTAGCAACACGGGGGGAAAAAGGGGGAAGAGTTCCCATTACACTACCAGAGGAAACGGCAGAATTGATAGTGGGACTCTGCAGCTTCAGCCCCACCTTAACCAAAGTATCCCAAAGACGCCCAGAATGTCAACTAATACAGAAGTGCACTTTGACACCAAGTGGCCAAAATGAGAAACACTATTCTGTCCCAGTAGGCCCACAGGGCAGGGGAGAAAAAGTCTATGGGTAACTGAAAGACCCACTATGCTTCTGTTCATAAAGAACTTCCTCTTTCTATTGCTATTATTTCTACTTTGGGACTTCCAAATCTTATTTTAAACCAGTAACAAAATGGTTACAAATAGCAAAGTGTTTCACCATAAGTCAACGTTTTCCTGTCTATAAAATATGATCTATAAATAGTTCTGAACACATATTAATGTAGCCGTTTTTCAGTAGGATAACTTAAAAATCTAAATAAGTATATGATCATGTTTTATCCCATTATGAAATCTGGTGATGAACTTAAATAGCATCAATTACAAGTACAAACATAATCCTTGATAACAACCTGTAATACAAGTGGATGCACTTTGCAACTCAAAAGCACCATTTCTAAAGAACATGTCATTAGAGTACGATCACTCAAGAAGGGCATCTTTTGATACTTGCTTTAAAGAGAGTTTAAAGATCACAAATCTCAACCTGAACCTGTTTGTGAATTGGAAAAGAAGAGATTTTTGACAGCTGGGTGTTTTCATAATAAAAGTGTAAACTTTAACCATTTGTTATAATGGTGTCTGATCAAACCTGAGACTTTAAGTCAATAGTCAAGGAAGCAGATTTAAATTGCTTGTTAGACTAATATCGAAAGTGAATGTTTGGAAGTTTACCAAGAGTGCTACTGAAGTGATATTTGGTTTTATACAATGTATTTTCCACCTTAAAGATGCACTTTGCTTAAAATACATTACTTAGGGCAAACTATACTTTCTAATTTAATAGACAAATGCTGGCCATGCCTGGACTCTAAGAAATCAGGGTCTCTGGGTCAGCGTGGGGAGGGGGTGTCCATGCATGCGTCCATCCAGGTCAGTATACAATTCAAGAGGGGATTTACGCATTTGGAACAAGCAAGATGATCAAAAAAGTCAGAACATGGAAGGGGAGGTGGGCGGGGGGGGGGAGAATTTGAAGACAAAAGTCAACAAACCCAACAGATGCAAAGTAAGAGAGGGCTGCAGTCATTCATGAACCGGTCCCCTCCCAACAAACAGCGGTCCAAGCGACCAGGCTGTGGAGCTGCTACAGCCAACAGGCAACAGGACAGACAGTCCTGCAGGTCTCCTGCAGTCTTTAAGGGCTTCATCCCCACGGCGGTTCTTGCTCCCCCCGGAGTGGCCTCTCTTTCCTAAGGACTGTTGCTCCTGCTCCTGCCCCTGCACTAGCTGCCTGACAGCTGCCCGCAGCCCCGCACCTCCCCGGCCGGGGAAACCGCAGCGCCTGCCGGAGACCAGGTGCAGCCCAGCGCAGAGACACGGGCTCCCGGGGCGAAGGCGCGTCGGGGATGGGGACGAAGCAGGAAGGGGCCGCTCGGCCCGGCGGTGACCTGGGCAGCGTGGGACGGCGGTGAGAACAAGGGAAGGGGAAGCCACATCCCCGCGGGCCGGGACCTGACAGGCCCCGCCGCTCCCCCCCGGGCACCACCCCCTGCCCAGCCCAGTCACGTCACGCACCAGCACCCGCGGGCCCAGGCCGAGCTCCACGCGCGCTCCCGGGGGAGAGTCAACAGGCCCAGGCCCCGGCCCCGGCGCCCCGAGGGGGGACCCAGGCGCGCCCGCTACTCACGGGCGCCCGACCCCCGTCTCTCC
>NW_005841851.1:3585411-3598639 GCF_000455745.1 Alligator sinensis | reverse complement strand
GGGACGGTGAGCGGGGGCGCGCGAGGGGCGGGCCCCGACCCTGCGCTGCTCTGCCCCGCCTCGCCCCTCCGCGGGCCCCGGCGCAGGGTCCGTGTGGGGCAAGGAGCTCATCCCTGGAGTCGCTTCCCCCATCCGGGCGCTGGGCTCCCTCCCGGGCTGAGCCACGTGGGGCTGCGGAGCCGCTGGGAGCGCAGCCCCGCCTCTCCGCTGCCTCCCTCCACCCGGCGGCTGCTTCCAGACTCAGAACGTTTCGAAGCGTTTCGACTGGCCTCCTTTCGTTTGGCGGCTGTTTCCAAGCCCTTCATTTCGTTTCGATTTTGCTGTTTCAAGCTCAGAGCGAGTTGAAATGAAACAGGTGGCGTAGGTTCGCACAGCCTAGCTGCCTGCACGCTAGATCCCAGGGGGTCAATAGGTCTGCTTTGGTGAGTCTGTGATGGGGGTGAGCAAAGTTCCTGGCCCCAAGGCCAGATGGGGCCCATGGGAGAGTCCATTTCCCAGCAGCCCCCTGCCTGCATCCCCCTGGCCGGTTTCAATGGAGACCCCAGGAGCGGAGGAGCTATGACAGCGAAAGGCCTGGGTTTCCACAGGGACTGGCCCCAACAGCACTCGCAAGGTGCGCGGTTGGGGAAGGAGCTGCTCCGGGTCCAGGATCTTGTGGCAGTGGCAGCAATCTGCTGCCCACAGGCCCCGGGCAGGGGCATGCAGGCAGCAGATCGTGGCTTTGCTCTGGACCACGCTGTCACTGCTGCACGATCCCAGCCCTGGCCCTGGAGCAGCTCCCCACCCAGCCAATGCTGCTGGGACTGATCTCCCTGGAAACCCTGGCTCACGCTGTCATGGCTTTGCTGCTCCTGGGGTCTCCATGGAAACTGGCCACAAGGACACGGGCAGAAGCTGCTGCGAAATGAAGTCTGGCCACTGGCTGGATTTGCCATTTTGCCCACCCCTGATCTACGAGGAACAAATTTCCCTTGTTTCCATATATGAAAAGGCAGTGTTGGATTCAAACTTAATGGCGCCACAACCCTAGAACCAAACAGGCCTGATTTTAGGAGCTCTGACTCTCAATTTTTCTATATGGAAAAGGAAGGGTGATTTTATAGACACCATTGTTAAGCGCACATGTCTGCTCAGGTCTGCCCTCTGCAAAAAGTGCCAGCAAAGTACATTCAGCTAATTTGTGTTTGGGAAGAATGAAACATATTGTCTTTGCAATATTTTAAATTCAACCTCAGATATGTTTCAGTTTAATGCTAGAAATAATCAGGATTGCCAGTCTCTTCCAAATATCAAATGCACAACTGAGTTTAAAAAAAGAATAAAAGTAACCCGCTTTGATTTTGTTAAATCTGCACACTTCTGAACTGCATCCAACGCAGCATGGTTTCCTGCCAGCTCACATGCTAGGCTGTTTGCTAATCTCTGGCTCTTGCCACACAGAGTGCCCTGTAGGTGGGGAACCAAGGCTTCCCAGCTCCCTACGATGGAGCCTGGGGTCTGGAACTTGACAAGGGTCTTAGGGCTTCTGAGCGCCCAGCTTCTTGATGGAAAATTAATGTTTGCCTCCCACTTCAGTGGAGCATATCAGCATGGTTTCCCAAAAACTGTTGCATAGCGACATTCTGGGTCACCCAGCCACAGTGGCACTTCTCTATGCAAGACAAGCCTACCTTTCTGCTGCCACCATGACACAGCAGATGAACATGCACACCCAGACAGCATGGGCCCTAGAGGTGCTATGCAGAGTCATATAGTACTATATTGTTACGATTATAACAAGCCAACTGTGATCTTTTTATGGGAAAGTATGTAATAGTCAACAAAACCCGTGTCTATTTTGGTATACATATTTTTAACAGCAAGAGATTTAAAAATATGTTCAAAGCTACTTAAAAACCATACAGGAAGAAGACACCCCCCTTTACACTTGTATTACCAGTCTATGCAGCATTCAAGCAGAACTTTTTATTATTTAGCTACATATTTATAGGTATTTCACTCTTTTGTCCATTATCTTTTTTCATTTCAGGATATGGGCTATATGTTTATCCTAATAGCTTTTTCCAATATGAAGGAGAATGGAGACAAGGACAAAAACATGGTAAGGGGAGATTAGTTTTCCATATAGTACTGAAGTGAATATTTACGGTAATTTTTTTTATTTACTGCTGTAACTTGCTTAATTTTCAGAATGTCTTTACAAACATTAGTGTAAACTATAGCTGAAGCAGAGTGTGTGTGTGTGTGTGTGTGTGTGTGTGTGTGTGTGTGTGTGTGTGTGTGTGTGTGTGTGTGTGTGGTGGGAGAAACCTCCCTAAGGTTTGTTGTCTAGCTGTAATTTGATTGACAGACAATGCGGGTAAAGAAAGACAGCTGTTTATTTGCTCGAGCAAAGACCATAAAACCAGCAAAAGGCAAAATGCCCCCTCCCCCCCCAAAGGTGAGGTGATCTTTTATACTTATTACAACAAGGCAAGACTTCATGGTTAACAAAAAAAGCAATACTTGGGCGGTGCTTTTCAAATCTTTGTAACAGCATATTTCTATTAAGCTAAACTAGCACTTTTTTAAAAAGCTAAAAGTTAAGTAACAGTAACATTATAATATGTTAGCAAAACCTTACACAGTAGTAGATACTTCTCAAGGACACAACCAGTGCACCCAGAACAATGGTTTCCCTGTCTTATCTTACTTCTTGCTGTAGCTGATTTTTCAGCACACAGACACAGAGATACTTGCTGCTTTTAACTCAGAAAATGCTTAATACAGTTAAAATGATTACTTGACACAAGCAAAGGCTTAGCTATCAATCTGCCTTGTGGTTAGCTGCATTGCTAGGCCACAGGTCATGCCTTGTATTCAGCTGTAAAGCTAATACTTCTTAATAATCTAAATTATTGTTAACCTAACAGTATGCTATCAGAAAACTATTCTATTTCAGGGTAATAACAAACCTGCGCACTACATGTGTGTGTGTGTGTGTGTGTGTGTGTGTGTGTCAATGTAGCAACTGAAGCATAAACAGCAAACTATTACTATACTTTATCATAGGCAATGAAGTGTAGAAATTTGAAGGAAAAACACTGATAAATTTTTATCTGAGTTTCTCATGCCTTTAAAGAGAAAGCATGTTTGCAAAAATCCAGGTACATTATTTTATCCCTTCATACACACATACCTAATCGGATGAATATTACCATGCATTCAATAAATATTAATGTTTCATTTTTTCCAAAATTTGAAGATAATCCTAATTTCTAGTTGCCGGTTGCAAATGTAAGTGTGATTCAGATTTTTTTAGGACTGTGATGAAATGGACTCTGAAACATCTTTTTCAGACCCCATTCCTTAAAATGAAGGCCATGTTGTACCTAGTAGAACATGGCCATCTCTTACAAGTTCGCAGGCATTTTAAGGCAGTTCTCTGATATTGCAGGGAAAAGCTTTTTGGAAGGCTGATTAATTCTTTGAAGTTTTGAAAGGTTTCCATCCATTACAAAGGAATCAAAAAAAGGAAAAATGTGAAGATTTCTAGGTCATACAAATTACAACATCTTTAAACAAATTGGGCATTAAGACTGTCACTGCGGGGGTCCTCCAGGAGGGCCATGATCTCCTCAAGGCCCCTTCCTCTGTGCCAAGTCGGCCCAAGGGCACCCTCTGATTCTCTCCCGCCACGTCTTTGCTGTTAGATAAGGTTGGGAGGCTGCCTTACGTCTTCTTGGACACAGTTCATTGTGACCTCTGTCCCCTTGGACCCCCGGACCCCTTGTGGGTCTTGTCCTGCAAATGGGTGCCCTGGGCACCCTAGCCTTATGGGCTATGCGTGGCTCCAACCACCCCTTATACCACGCCCCAAGCCTCGCAGTTGGACTGGACGTTGTTCAGTCTCTTGGTCTGCTCTCACGCCCGTCTCTCGGGCCTCCTCTATACTGCCGCCCGGCTCTCGGGTCTTCTCTATACTGCCGCCCCCTCCTGGGGCTCTCTATGCCCACTCTGGGACTTCTCTGTGCTGCCGCCCTCTCTCTCTGGGGGTGCTCCATGCCCCCTCTGGGCCTTCTTAAGAACACCGCCCCTCTCTTGGGGCTCTCCCTCTAATGCTGCCCCTTTCCTGGGGCTCTCTGTGCCCACCCTGGGCCTTCCCTGTGAAGCTGCCCTTCTCCTGGGGCCTTCTGTGCCTACTCTGGGACTTCTCAGTCAAGCCACCTGTCTCTCGGGCCCACCTCGCTGCTACCCCCTTTCTCCAGGGCTCACCGCACTACTACCCCCTCTCTCCGGGGTTTACCGCAGTGCTATGCCCTCTCTCAGGGGCTCACCATGCCCGCACTGGGGCTTCAGTAGTGCCCCCTCTCTGGGCTCGCCACGCCCACACTGGGGCTTCTCACTAGTGCCCCCTCTCTGGGGCTGGGGTCTATGCCTCCTGCACGCCGCGCCCTTACTGGTGCTGGGATCCCCACGCTACGCTGGGTCCCACACGAGGCCTCCTCCAACCCCTAATAGCCTCACCCAAGCCACCAGTGTAATAAATAACAACAAAGCAAAACACAAGCCTCTTGGCTACAACTTAGCCATAAGCCACCCGGCTATAACAACATTGCTCGGACATCTTCGAGCTGCCATCCTTTACTCTGCTTGAGGAGTACCTGCAGTTCTCACATCTTAACTCCAGGAGCTCCTGCTCCTGCCCCTCTGGCTGCTGGCAGGGAACTACTAGCCTGGCCTCAGCCCCTGGGCCTTATGAGGGCCAGGCCCTGCCCCTTCCAGTCAGCTGACCTCCTGGTTGCCCCTGGCAACCCACAGCTGTGCTCCTTATTCCCTGCCAGGGCTCTGTCCCTGGTGGTTTCCCCTCTCTAGGAGCAGGGCACCTCAGTGCTCTGTGACAAAGACGTTCCAGATTTGGCTAACATGCTTGAAAATCATAGGCTCACTGACTTTAGTTCTGGAGTATAAGAAATATGCTCTATAGCTAGAGAAATACAGGCCTTACTCTCTGCCGTATTCTTGCAAGCCAAGTCCTGAAGGAAAAGCTGCATGGAGTATCCATCACAAGGAGCTCAACTTACCTAGAATTATAACAGGAGAAAGGGCTTTTTTCTGAGTATTGTCTTTTCTCACATACAACACGCCCCCAAATAAAATATGCATCTTGTTTTCAAAAGGCAGAACGAAGAACAAAAGATCTTTCTTGAGAGTCCCTGAAGAGGGGGAGGGAAGGGAAGGGAAGGGGAGCAGGAGAGAGAGAAAGTGTCCATAGTCAGCAGCTTGGGGAGTCTTGCCTACAGTCCATGCAGCTTTACTTTCATTTTGCCCTGGTAGAGACTTAAGTGACAGAAACTGCTGTTATCATATATCCTCAATTTTAATGTGCACTCCAATTTCTAGCAATTGAATTTTGGAAAAAGGTGCATTGTATATGCAAGAAAATATGGTATCAGTAGTCACACCCAAAGTAAAGATTTCATGAGGGTTTTTAAATAAATATATATGATATAGGATGCTGCAATGCCAACACAATAACTGAGAAACCGTCAGCCGTCACTTAGTACATCTCTTCTTATATTCTGTCAACCCCTTGGAGTTGATGCTCTCTTTTCTCCTTCCTCAGTGTCTCATGTGTGACAAGTTGTGCTCACTTGCTCAAATGAAAACATCTTCTCTTCTTCTGAGTTAGATGCACCACACATACCTCAATAGGTGATTGACTTGCCAAAAGTGTGAGAGATAAGAACATCATTGTTTAAGCTTTTTTATCATCTTAAGGAATAAGTAGCACTTGACTAGTCTCTAAAATGTGTGTTATATTTTACTATGGCAACATAACAAGACAAAAACGGCGTTTTCTTGCTTTTATCTTTAAACAAATAATGAACATTTGATGCGTAGCATCAACACCATACAGTTGCTTGCAGGCTTGCATGGAAGTAAAGTTTTTGTCTTCAAAAGCTTACAAAAGTGGAGGTGACATTTAACCTAGTAGAACTAAATGGAAAAAATATCCATTTCAGTAGGGCCAGGATTTTCCCCTATATGTAGGAGACTATTTTGCATTTATTTTTACACTTTCTTCAGGAGTCTCTTAGGTACAGTGTCAGTAAGTGCTAGGAATAGATTGAAGTTCTTCAAATACAATTACAAAACATATAATTTTATCTTCTTTTAACCGATGTGTAAATTAAATAACAGAGGGGAAGAAATTTGGTCAAAATCTCATTGTGTTATGCCCAGAGTGGAGATCAGTATTCATAGGTCCTGATTCTCCATATGCTTCTCAAACCATTATACACAGTATCTCTGAAGTCACTGTAATTTGAATTTGTTATTCAGGGAACATTTTAACTACTATATCATTTCCTAGGTCATGGCAAACTATTATTCAAGGATGGAAGTTATTATGAAGGCGAGTTTGTGGATGGTGAAATTTTGGGAAATGGATTGCGATATTGGGCATCTTCAGGTTAGCATTTTTCATCACAATACATTATGTTCATTTAATACACCTTTATCTTCTTCATTTGGTATATAATGTACAGTAAAAAAATAATGTTTTGTAATTTACCACCCTGCTTTGATGCAATTGAGTTGTTCAGGGCTTGGAGTGTAAATTCATATTTTTCAGGCTTCCCCACATAAGCAGTTTCAAGATAGTGTTAATTTTTAATTTGCTCTTAAGAGGTGCCTTTGATAGTGGGTGACAGCAGGTAGTAGTGTAAACCAGAAGCATGTGATTTCTCTCTTACATTTGATATTAAAAGTCTCAGTCCAGAAAGGATCTCCGCATAGGCAGATCTCCACACCCATATGGAGTTACGTAACTTATCAGGGCTGAAGACTGCACAGGACTAAACCCACTGGAACCATCTGTCCCCAATATCGACAGATTTTATGCCTGTTTCTTCACACAGCTTTGTCAATGGACATATACTTTGTTGGCATATTACTGCTTTTCTAGTCTTGTGTCTTACTTGAGTAGAGGTATGCTTCTCTGTAAAAAACAGCTCATGAAAAATGACATAATTTCAGCTGTAAACACGGACTAGCTAGCACGTCCAGTACTGCCCCAGGAGTTACTCTAGGAGTTGCTGTGGCTCCTTATGACTTGCTTATTGCTCTTATGGGTAAGTCAATGACTTCCTCCACATTCACCTAACCTGTAATGATTGGCAATCTTTGGTCAGTATGGAAAGGACAGGTATCACGTTTATGCAATAAATAGATCAGTTATATTAAAATATATAGTTATATATCATCATGTAGGCATATACACACTGGGAAATTAATTGTACAGAATTGTATTTTTAGCACTAGGCTTCTGATTTCCCAGGCTTCAATATAGAAGATTTGAATGACTACATGCCATCAAAAAGCTGTTAAGTTGACTATGAAATTAAAGTACTTTTTATACATTCCTTAACCATAAAAGAACATATTATGAATCTTTTTTTAACACATCACTGACATCTTTTAAGGTGCTTCAGTTTTAAAGACCTGAAGGAATATGGATTATAATTCATTAGTTTTAAGATAAAGATCTAATGAACAGGTTTCTTCTTCATTAGACTGTACTGATAATAAAAAGAACGTATTAATTATTCACTTTATGTCTTTTAAAATGCCTTCTACTACTGCTGTGCAAGTAAGTACAATAGGAACCATTATTAGTGTACTTTCACCTTAAAAATTACAAAACTGCATTTGACAAAGGTGTTGTTTCTGCTTCTTTTTTAATTTTACTTTCTCATGTGTCTAATTCAAGGAAACAGTTACTCAGGTCAGTTCATGTTAGGAGAGCTCCATGGACATGGAGTCATGCAATACAGAGATGGTGGGAAATATGAAGGAGAATTCTCCTGTGGAATGAGAGAAGGTACGTTAGAATCTCTGAGCAAGCTTTGATTAAAATTCGTTCTAATGTTACTGAAGTCCTGATAATTGCTATTACTAAAGAAGTGCCTATAAACCAACCTAGAACAGGCCATTGTTCTAGGCATCAGACAAACGCAGCGTAGTCTACTTTCTTTGGTTCCAGCAGAGGCATGTAATTTGTTCCCCTGACTTAAATAGGACTATGCACATGCTTAATGTTGGGCATGTAATTAAGCATTTTTCTGTGAGTGACTTACGACTTATTTGGTATTGGAGTCAGCACCTTCAGTGTTTGTCTCTCCTTGACTTTTATGAAGAATGTTTCAAGCATAGCAAACTTCATTTAAAAATCATTTAGGAAAGGTTATATTATATTTTAGGTTTTTTTGAGAGGTTAAGAACCAATGTAACTTGTCTGATTGGAGGCCTGCAGGGAAGGCCCTACAAGAAAAGGCTAAGGGACCTTAACCTCTTCACCCTCTCCAAGAGAAGGCTGAGAGGGGACCTTGTGGCAGCGTACAAATTCATAAGGAGAGAGCAACATGAAGTAGGCAATGATCTGTTTACCAGGGCACGTCCTGGAACAACAGGAACAATGGCCATAAGCTACTGGAGAGTAGGTTTAGACTGGACATTAGAAAAAAGTTCTTTGCAGTCAGGGTTGCCAGGATTTGGAATGGGCTTCCAAGGGAGGTGGTGCTCACCCCATCCTTGGGGGTCTTCAAGAGGAGACTGGACAGGCACCTGGCTGAGATCATATGATCCCAGGTTTGGTGACCCTTTTCTTGCCTGCCAGGGGCAGCAGGTCAGACTAAATGGCCCACTGAGGTCCCTTCTTACCCTAGAATCTATGAATCTATGTAACCCGAACTGGAAAGCCCATTCGTATGTTTATTCATCTAGATATAGGTGGCATCACAAACTTTGCAGAAAAACCTATTTATAAGAGATTTTAAGGCCAGATCATACAATTAGTTACCCAAGTGAATAATTCTACACATTTAGTCATGCAGTTATTCTCACTGATACCTAGCTGCTCTCCTTTGTAAGTATTTGTTGAATGGGGTCCATTGAATATTCATATTTTTGGAGCTGCTGCCATTTACTGGAGGTTGCCCAGTCACTCGATTTCAGTGAAAATAATTGCAATGTGTAAAATCAAGCATGTGTATCTTTGCCTATTAGATTGGAACTTTAGTTTGTACAGTACCTAGTACATTTTGAATGCTGTTGAAATTTAATAAATTGGATAAATAATATCCAACCTGATTTCTACATCAGCAAAGTTGGGAAAAGCTTTGTATAGTTTAAGTCCCAACCAATTTTTTGGATTTTCTCAGACTAGTATCGAATGGATGTGCCGTCCATTTGAAATGGGATTTTTTTTTCTTGTGTATTTGGGGAAAAAAAATTAAAACCCACAGACGTGGCTTCTGAGTTGTCAAGGGATTTTAATACAAGCAAATGAGAGGGTATTTCCTGCCTCTGACCGTGACATTTTGGTGGTAGTTGTGCTGAGGGATGGAGGAGGGTGGGTGTTAGGCCCTACTGTCATCCTTGTGTTAGGGATGAGAGGGGAGGGTGTTTGTCTTTTTTAAATGTCAACTGTTCATATCCTATTTCTTTTTTGTTCAGGATATGGGTTACTGGTTGACAGTGATGGACAAATTTATCAAGGATCTTTCCACAAAAATAAGAAGCATGGAGGAGGTAAAATGACCTTCAAGTAAGTTTTATGTTTCTGGCTTTGGTAGCCTGTTGCTCTTTTTTCAGAATATGGCAATGTACCATTCAAGGTTTTGATAAATGAACAAAAACTTAGTAACCTTCTTAGGTTAAAACTCACCCCATTGTGTCAACATCTACCAGTTCACCTGTTGTGGTATAAAAAATTACACTTTGATTTGGATCTTTCTTGGTACTGGCAGTCCTTCAATATGAGGTTAACAGTAGGATCTTACTGGAGATCATATACTTGCCTCTTATTTTCTGAATCTTGTTATATTTGTGTTAAAATTCAGACTCTTAATGCCATGTTTTGTATTTTGTTGTGCTTATTTTATTCAGTCAAAAACAGGAAAAAAACTTTGGAAATTTGAGATTTTAGACAATTTTGAAAATACATTTGTTGGATCCATTTGAAGTCAGTGCCCATTGCCCTGATAACAAATAATTATACATAGATTATTAAAAAATTCCATGCAGGTTCATACACTATGAAAACTTGTGTGAGGTTTAAAACTTTATTTCTGTCTCTTCTGAGGTGTATTGCTCGGACTTCCTGGGAACAGAAGCAGGGCATCATTTTGATCAATATGGTACAAAGTCTGTGTATTACTTAGATGCTGGAACATGGATACCAAGGCCACATGTACTACTAACAATCCTAAAATATATCCTTAAGAAATATATAATCTGCTAATCTAAGTTAAATAAATTGAAATAAAATGAATTCCTGAGAGAGATGGATTTATCCTAAAGCAGTTGCTTTTGCAATTACTTATAAGTCTTGCTTGTTTTTCTATTTTATTCCCTTCAGCTGTGCCCATAACAGAACTAGGCCAGTCTCTGGGGCTAGCTCCAGAGGCGCATTATTCAGGCACATTTGTTTGTAGATGAAAATCTTTAAAAAGTGCAATGATCTAAATACAATATATTTAAAATGAAGGCCACTCTGAAAAGTCAAACATGATTTTTTGTTAATGATATTCTTCAGGAAATACTAAGCTAAGCTTTTTTGGTCAGAATTTTAAGTTCTGCTCTTTTATTTGCAGAAATTCTATAAGCCTTTGACTTTGTGGAGCCAAGAGATAGTTCAGCAACCAGATTAATTTACACTTTAGACATGATCTGTAGCCCTCTGAAATCACTAAAAGTCTTACCAGAGACTCCAGTGGATTTTGGATTAGGTTCTGTGCCTATGTTTTGCACTCTGTGAAGCTTGGCACGCCTCCCTAATTGCACTATGCATGGCCAATACTGACCATATACCTATGCATATATAAGTACACAAAAAATGAATAGCAATATCACAGGAGGCTTGACAGTAGAATAGCAGATGATCAATCAATTACTATGTAATAGAAAACTACAGAAGTCTCCCATTTTATGTGAGTGGTTAGAGTCTGTTAACAGGTGTCCATAGATCATCATGTTGAACTTGTCTTGTGTCTATTGTCTTACTCTTGATTGCAAAGCTAGCTGCAGATTATCTTTTTCCTGTGACCCAAAAGTTGCTCTCCCCTTCATGCTGCTGAGTGCCTCTTTATATTAAGGGCTGTGCAGTTTCACCAGCTGTTTCATTTTCACGCTGTTTCAACTCGTTTTGAGCTCGAAACAGCAAAACCAAAATGAAACGAAGGGCTTCAAAACAGCCTTGAAACAAAACAAGGCCAGTCAAAACGTTTCAGAAGTTTCGAAACATTTCAAATTTTGGAGCAGCCCAGTGCAGGGAGGCCGGAGAGAGTCAGGACTGCACTCCGAGTGGCTCCGCAGCTCCATGTGGCTCAGCCTCACAGGGAGCGCAGCCCTGGCTCTCCCTGCCTCCTCAGCTGTGGTGTGGGGCCAGGGCAAATCAGCTTGTGCAGAGACCTGCCCCTGCCCGATCCTGGGGTGGGTTCCTGTACCAGCTGATTTGCCCCATCCCGCCTGCTGCTGACCCCAGCCGGCAGCACCAGCCTCCTGTCATTCAGCAGGCAAATCAGGAACTTGCCCACACCCCTGGGAGGGCTGCGGGGGCTGTGCTGGACTGCTCCCACCAGCATGGGTCCCGGATCTGCCTCCCAGATCACAGGAGACTGGTGCTGCTGGCTGGGGCCAGCGGCAGCACCAATCTTCCCAGCGCTGGCTATGGGCGAAAAGTCGAAACAGCATCGAAACAGCCAGAATTTCAATGAAATGAAACAGAAGAGTGCTTTCGAAATAAAACAAACTCAAAATGAGGCACGGTTCTGTCGAAATGGAAGTCGAAGTGGAACGATGCTGTTTCGCACAGCCCTAGTTTACATGACCAGACACCAACAAAGGGAGTGAAGAAAAAAGGTCTTATACAGAACTAGTCAGTGCATATTATAATCTTTGCCCTGGTACAAAGATGGGAATGCAGGTGTGGAGAATCATCCTAGGTCCTTGGCAAATGTTCAGTTAAAGACACAATGGGATGTAATGCAGGATCCCCATAATCCTGCTTCCTGCCATGATCTCAGGCTCCCCCTGAACCAGCAAGTAGCAAGCTCCCATGGCTGGAAGCCCCATCAGCTGATCCAGGCTCCCAGCCACTGGGACACATGGTACACCCTTGAGGCTGGGAGCCCCACACTAGCCACACATTAGTTAAAGACATGATAGGAACCAGCCTCAAAGTTATTGCACATGTTTTATGTAATAACTTTGTGGTTTATTCCTTGTTCTATCGCACCATTAATTGCATTAACATCTGTCTGGGTAACGAATTAAGATGTGATTAACTGGTTAATCATGTCTTAAGTGTAATGCATGCCAGGGGCCCTAGGGGCAGTGGCATTTGAAGACTGTGAGTTTTGTCTTCTTAACTTCGTTGTGACAATGTTTATCTGCTTCATCTGTTTATGTTAATGGCTTTTCCTGCTGCTTCACAAGCCCCAGCTTTTCATGGTAGTCCGATATATTATCTGCAATGTCAAAAACCTGCTTTCTTTTAAAACTTTTCTTTTTACTTTAGGAATGGTGATAAGTATGAAGGAGACTGGATTCTGGACCAGCGACAAGGTCATGGGGAACTGCACTGTGCCGATGGAAGTGTATATGAGGTATAAAAATAAAAGTTATGAGAATTGGTAACAGTGTAACTTAGGAAAGTCCAAAGGAATCCATTTTGAATATTTATCCTATCCTCCAAGGTGTCAGGGGCTCTGATCAAGCAGGCCTGACTAAGTCAAACACTTGAGTAACCACACCTGGCCTTAATCCCTGGCTAATGTGGCTGCCCCAGTTTTCTGCACCAGATTGTCTGCTGAAAGCGACACTTACCCCTTTAAATATACCTGCAGTGTCAGGCTGTAGGCATGCCTTGAAACAGCCACAGTCTGTTCTGTTAAGCCTCATATGCACTGTTCTCCTTGGTTCTCCTGACTTCTGACTTGACTTTGGCTTTTCCTGACCCTGAGCTCGAATCTTGCTGAAATTCAGCACTGGTCTTGCTGTCTCTGGTGTTCCTTGCATCTTGATTTGGCTTGGCTTCCTAGACCCTGAACTCAGATCTTCCCTGGAATTTGGCACTGGTTCTCTGACCTCTGGCTCCTGACCTTGGTTTGTCTCTCAGATGTACCCTCTCAGCTCCCTTGAAACTTGGTCCCACACTCCCTGCTCAGGTAACCTGTGCCTGCTT
>NW_005841851.1:3573130-3585401 GCF_000455745.1 Alligator sinensis | reverse complement strand
AATTGCCCCTCAGAGCCCATCTGCAGGCCTGGCTGCCTTCCTCTTGGCTGAACCCTCACAGCAAGGTGCACATTACAACATATGGTGGTATGCGGGATCAGATCTACCACCAGGGCAGATTTCTGGGGGTGAGCTGATGGCTGCTTTACAGGGGCTGCAAACCCAGATTACAGCTCGGCAAACCCAATGCACCCTGCTTCTGCACCCACTGGGGGAAACCAGCCTGCTCAGCTCGGCCCAAACCCTGAGTCCTGCTGCCCAAGAAATTTGATGGAGACCCTCACTGCTTCCAGTAGTTCATTAATCAGGGCCACCAGCAGTTCATTAATCAGTGCCACCTCACTTTTAGTCTCTGCCCTAGAACCTACCCTTCATATACAATCAAGGTGGAACTGATCATCAGTCTACTGAGTTGCAATACCCTGGCCTGGGCTTTCCCACTTTATCTGAGCCACGGCCAAAATTTTTGGCAACCTGTATTGGGTCTGTACTGCAGAGCGAGTGCTCCAGACCCTCAGACAAGGGCATCTTCCAGTATCAAGTTATGCAGCTGTGTTTAGACGGTTGGTAGCTGACAAGGAGTGCAATGAGGTCAGCATTTCCACTTCCACCATGGACTTCAGGGCCACATTCAGGATGAATTGACTTGGTGTGGAGCTCCCAGCTACCTTGGACAGACATGTTGATCTTAATATCCATATTGTTGCCCATCTGTCTGAGTGACAGCAGGAAGGTTGGGCTGAATCTCAGCCCTCGGAGCTGGCTAGGGCCCTGAAAGAGCCAACACAGCAAAGAAAAGACTCCCTCAGAAGAGAAGGTTTGTTATCATGTCCAGGGCCTCTGACTGTATTGTAGGGAGTCGGGGCATTTTGCCTGAGGAAAGGAATGCCTAGGAGTCGGGGCATTTTGCCTGAGGAAAGGAATTCCCCCCTCCTTTTCAAGAAACTCCCCAGCCCAGCCTCAGTAGCGGGACATAGTCTGGGCCCATTGCTGACCATTTAACTGGCCTCTCTAATTCATAGTAAATTCTTGAGCGCTACCAAACCCCAAGGCTTGTCCTTGCTCGTCACCCTTTACCTACATCACCTGCCTGGGGTGGATGTCTTTATGCTAGCTATCTTAGACACAGGAGCCTCCAGTAATTTTATGGACTCAACCCTTGCTGTCATGCTCTGACCTTGAACCTAGGGCTTCAGCCTGTCTGACACAGCTACTCATCCTGGTTTGCCACCTCCTCAGCAGAGCATTGGGCTGGACACAGGTGGCTACCATGCCCACTCCCTGCTGCTAGAGTAGCCAGCTGGAGGCATCTGACTCCTCATCCCTTCCAATATAACTTCCAATATATCCCTTCCTTTGACTCAGAAGAGGAAGTGTCTGGGCAACAAGACTCAACTTTGTACTTAGGCTGCTGCACCCTTGGCTCATGTTGCTGCTTACTGACTGACAGATTCCTTAGATACTGGGCCCTGACTGACAGATTTCTTTATTCCCGGGCCCTGACTCCCTCCAAAGGAATTGCAGTATTTGGGACCTGGAACTCTTCGTGATCAAGGCAACCTTTGAGGACTGGTGGCATCTTCTGGAGGAGCTTACCACCACCTTGTCCAGGTAATGATGGACCATAAAAACTTGGAATATGTCTAGATGAGCCAGAAACTGAATTCACAACAGGTCTGCTGGTCACTCTTCTTTTCCCATTTTAATTTCATAATTGCATATCAACCAGGAACCAAGAACCAGAAGGTAGATATCCTGTCCTTAAGGATGAACCCTCTGCACTAGACCCATTGCCACTATCTACCATTCTTCAGCCTAAGAACTTCATTTAGGGAACTACTCAGCTAAGCCTCCTTTCAGCCATCCAAAAAGGCTTCGTAGATGACCCCCTTGCTAAAAAACTGCCACTTAATGGGGCCATCCCAACCCACTGTTCAGTGGCTCAGGAGGGTTCTTTTTCCTGACAGCACCTGTATGTCCTGGACAGAATATTACAGCTTTGTCCTGACTTCCCTCCCATGGGAGGCTTTTTACTTACCAAGACCCAGTTCTTAGTCGCTCAGCAGTTCTGGTGGTCCTGAATGAGTCATAATGTTAAACAGTATGTCTGTTCATGCACTACATGTGCCTGAACCAAGGAACCTGAAACCAGGCTGGATCATCTCCTCCAACCATTACCCACTCCCACACTACCATGGTTAGTGCTTTCAGTAGATTTCATTGTGGACCTCCTGCATTCTGAGCACTGCTCCAGAATTATGGACATGGTGAATGTATTAACTAAGATGGCCCATTTTGTCCCCATCTAGGCTGTCCCCACTGCCAGCAAAATGGCCCACCTATTTCTGAGAGATACATTTTGCCTACACAGCAGTCCATTTCAGGTGCTCTCTGATCATGGCCCATAGTTTATTTCACACTTCTGGCACAAGTTCTGTAATGCCTTGCATGTGAAATCTCTTCACTTGTCCACGTATTACCCTCAAACTCACGGTCAAATTGAGCGCATAAATCAGACCCTTGAGCAATACCTCAGATGCTGTTTATATTTTCATCAGGATAATTGGGTATCCTTGCTTCCCCTAACAGAATTCTCATATAACAATACCATCCATACTTCCACAGGCTCAACCCTCTTTCTCCAACTACTGATACCATCCTCAGTTCCAACCAGCACTGCCTACTTTCTTATGGGTCCCCGCAGTGAATGGTCTTGTATTGCATCTCCCACAAGATCAGCCAGAGCTAATGCAGCCAAGACCATGTATAAAAACCAAGCTGACTGACACCATTAGCCCAGCCCCACCATTTCAATCAGTGACAAGGTCTAGCTCTCTTCAAAGAATGTCAAGATCCTGAAACCATCAGCCAAACTGGATCACCATTATCTGGGCCCATTCAAGGTTGTGGAACAAATAAGCCCTGTTGTATTCAAGCTCCAGCCACCAGAGATATTGAATGTACCCCACTTTCTCTGTATCCCTACTCAAACCTTTCATCGAGAATTCCTTTCCTGACCACCTAGCCCCTCTCCCCTACCCATGATAGTGAAAGGACTTGAAGAATACATGATAAAGCAAATTTTAGACTCCAAATGCATTTGAGGCAAGCTCCACTACTTGATAAATTGGGAGGGCTATGGCACAGAAGAATGATCTTGGGAACCAGCCTACCATGTTCACACCCCCAAACTAGTACACCCCCCCAAACTAGTACAAGATTTCCATTAGAAGTATCCAGAAAAGCCAGGTCTCAGGCCTTCTGGAAGATAACCCTGTAAAGGGTGAACATACTGTCAGAGACTCTGATTTAGCAGGCCTGGCTGGGCCAAGCACTTGAGTTAATATACCTGCCCCTGATCCCTGGCAAATGCAACTGCTCCAGTTTTCTCCAACCCTGCCTGGCTGCTGAAAGCAACACGCACCCTTTTTAGACACACCTGCAGTGTCATGTAGGCATGCCTTGAGACGGCTTCAGTCTTTTCTGGCAAGCCTTGTGTTCACTGCTTTTCCTAGTTGTCCTTACTTCTGATTTGTCTTTGGCTTTTCCTGACCCTGATCTTGGATCTCACCTGAAATGGCACTGGCTCTGCCCTTTGGTTTTTCTAGCATCCTGACTTGGCTTGGCTTCCTAAACCCTGATCTTGGATCTTTCCTGGAACTTGGCACATATTCTCTAACCTCTGGCTCCTGACCTTGGTTTGTGTCTCAGACTACGTTTCTCAGATCTCTTCTCTCAGCTCCCCTGGAACTTGATCCCATGCTCCCCATTCAGGCAACCTGTGCTCCTGCTGTACTGACCTCCTAGTTGCCCCTCAGGTCCCATCCACAGGCCTGGCTGCCTATGTTCTAGCTGAACCCTCACACAAAGGCAACTATCTGCAATTTATATATGACATTCTTTTGCACTCTCATAATTTTGTTCATCAATAACAATTAACTAACAAATGCTGGCTAAAAGATACCAGAAAATGCCCAGTTCACTTCCTTTTAGAACAAAAATGGTATTCAGTTGCTTATGAATTCAGCACTCCAATACATAAAGGCAAAAGGGTAGATTTCCAGTGTAAATTAAGCAATAAGATATGGCAAGGTGTGAACTATTTCCTAATAATTCACAGCTAGATGCATTGTCAAGCATGAAGCTGATGTTCTTGTGCCATCATATCCTGTAGGTGTGAATTCTTATACCATAAATCAGACGGGGAGTACTTTTTACTGTAATCATTGGGTATTTGGGGGTTAAAAAAATAATCTCAAATTTTAACGATGAGATTGAGCAACCTTGAGCCAGGGCAATTCTCTGCCTGTATAGGGGGAGGTGGATTTGTTTTGTTTGCTTAACCATCAAATTTACTGATACTCTTGCAGCTAGGGTGCCTGCTGGGAGGCTGCTCTGACATGCTGTAATTACAGATTCATAGTTTCATAGTTTTAGGGTCGGAAGGGACCTAATAGATCTTCTAGCCCGACCCCCCGCCAGGGCGGGAGAACAACAAAAGAACCCTAAACAAAAAACGGGACTCAAATGAGTCCAGCCAGGTAGGTATCCAGCTTCTTCTTAAAGATCCCCAGGGTAGGGGCCAGCACCACCTCCCTTGGAAGTTGGTTCCAGCTCCTAGCCGCCCTAACTGTGAAGTAGTTTTTTCGGATGTCCAATCTGTACCTCCTCTCCATCAACTTGTGCCCATTACTCCTTGTTATGCCAGCGGGGGCTAGGGGAAACAGCGTCTCCCCCAAACCCTTCTGGTTCCCCCTAGTGAGTTTATAGACGGTCACCAGGTCCCCCCTCAGCCTTCTCTTGTGGAGGCTGAATAGGTTCAGGTCCCGCAGTCTCTCACTGTAGGGTCTGCCCTGTTGTCCCCGGATCATGCGGGTGGCCCTCCTCTGGACCCTCTCCATGTTGTCCACATCCCTCCTGAAATGGGGCGCACAGAACTGGACACAATACTCCAGCTGTGGCCTGACCAGCGTCGCGTAGAGGGGGAGGATCACCTCCCTGGCTCTACTCGAGATGCACCTGTGGATGCACGACAAGGTCCGGTTAGCCCTGCCAACCATGACCTCGCATTGTCGGCCCATGTTCATCTTGGAGTCAATAATGACACCAAGATCCCTTTCCGCCTCCGTGCTCTCAAGTAGGGAGTTCCCCATCGTATAAGTGTGCTGCTGGTTCCTACTACCCAAGTGCAGCACCCTGCACTTGTCTGTATTGAAACACATCCTGTTCCCGTTTGCCCACCCCTGTAACCTATCCAGATCCTTCTGCAATCTCTCTCTCCCTGCTAGCGTGCTCACCTCCCCCCAAATTTTGGTGTCATCAGCGAATTTAAACAGGTTGCTTTCCACCCCAACATCAAGATCGCTGATGAAGAAATTGAACAGCGCAGGCCCCAGGACCGAGCCCTGGGGGACTCCACTACCCACCTCCCCCCAAGTCGAGTATGATCCATCCACCACCACCCTCTGAGTGCGACCCTTCAGCCAATCTGCAATCCATCTGACTGTGTAGGCATCTATGCCACAGTCGCCTAGTTTATTAATTAGGATGGGGTGAGAGACGGTGTCAAAGGCCTTGCTGAAGTCCAGAAAGACTACATCCACCGCGACACCTGCGTCCATGGCCTTTGTGACCTGATCATAAAAGGCAATCAGGTTGGTCTGACATGAGATTATTTGAGTCTGCTGGAGTGTGTTAATTTGTGTGCTCCAACCAGCCTCCGCGTCTCATGTATCAGCATCCCCGCACTTCAAAATGGCGACAGGGGCACTTTAACTAAAGCTCGTTTGATGAGCTTTAGGTAAAGTGCCACTGCCACCATTTTTAAGCATTTTTTTACCTTTCAAGGTGTCATTAGAGCAGCATGCATAATGTTTGAAATCAAGCAGAATGAATGAAGCACTGTCCAGAAGAGTATAATAGTATTACATATATCAGTTATGTGGGGATAGTGCTGAATAATTAGAGGGAAATTACTAGGATGTCTTTTCTCCTTCAGGTCCCAATTCAACACAACATTTAAGCATGTTTTTACCATTTTGGGGATATTATGCCAACAACAAAGCGGAGAGATGGAAAGTAATTGTAATTTGATACCTTGACATCCCAAGGAAATGGGGTTTTTTATGATTTTTTTCATCCTAACTTGAAGATGTTACATTGCAATAGTTCAATGTCATGATAAAGCATTACAATGTAATATCACACTTTCCAGTATGATTATTTTCTGGCTTTCTTTATCCTCCATATGATGTAAAGTTGTCTTCCAGTGCTTCAAGGCTAGCGTTTTTTTTATCAGATTTACAGTTGGAAATGTTATTTATCTTTTTTTGATGGCGGGGAGTGGGCAGGAAGATTACAGTAAAGATATCATTAATCTTTCAATTTAGGAACTTTCAAGTTTTGAATGCTTGAGGTCAGAGTAAACTTTTCAAAGTGATTTTAGTGCCCTAATTTTAATCAATGCTGAACATTTGATCTCCTAAAACACTAACCCTAACAACACATGCACAAATAATAGGAAACGATTGTATATTTCTGATGATCTCATCTCAAGAAAGTGTGGAATTTGAGTACCAGGACAGTAATGGGTCAGGGGTAAGTTTGTGACTTGAGCTGTAATGCGAAGTTTATACAATACCTCTCCTTACTATGTGGTTTTACCTTGTAGTATTCTTGTCATATTTCCCTTGAGGACAAAATCTCCATCAGAGTTTAGTAAAGTAAAGCTTATAATGAACAAGTTCATAGAAGAGGAACATGGTCTATGGTAACCATTCTTTGCATACTGTTCTGTCTGGTATCAGTGCTCACAAATACATTTTTCCCAGTTGAACAGTAATGACTCATAGTCATTCTTCCATCATTTCCGTTCACTTCCAAATATGCATTTTAAAAAGAAATTAATAATGATTATGCTAATAGGCATCAGTTTTTTAATATAATCAATAGGATCAGTAACAGTTGGAAGCCTACAGATAATACATACGTTTGTTCAGCTTAGATGGGATAACCAATTACATTAAAATGTTTTTGAGGCCAGAAAAATACTAGCAATAATGTGTGGGGTTTGTCTATGTTGTTATGAAACACTGTTTAATTGCCAGTGAGAAGGGATAGTTTAGGTGGCCCGTCACTTTTCAAAAGTGGATTAGGCATTATTTAGCACCACTAGGTGGCTCTCTAGTATCTCTTTAGACATTGGTTTGTTACACTTCCCAGACTTCAATTAGCTTAGATTAGAGCAGATCTATCCCTGAAGAGTTGTAAATGTTTGTTACAGTACTTACATTTACAGTGGATCTGTGCTAAAAAATGGCAACATAGTTTGACAAGAAAAATATCTAGCAGTCCTACCAGCACCACTTTGTTAATTTATTCAACATTTATCTTAATTCTCACAGGCATATGAAATGTGCAGAAAACAAATTTAAACTCCCCAAACTTGCTATTAATATTCATCAAACTTATACTTGTTTAAAGAGTATTTTAATGTTGTGACATATAATTAAGCTTCCTCTGCTTTTGTGGTTAACTGTCATGCATGTAATTGCTTCTGCTCTTGACCCCTTTGCCTTTTCATTAGCAATGAGTGGATCAGTTTTCTAGAAGTCTTGCCCAGGGGCAGATCCAGAAGGGGCACAGTGGTGCCTTTGTACCTCCCTTTCAGACCATGCCACAATAGCAGCAGCCAGAGACTTTCAGTCCCCAAAGCAGGTAAGAACCCCCTGTCCTTTCCCCTCCTGGCTGACCAGTACATGCCCCTCCCCTCCTAGCCCTTCTCCTCCTCCACTCTTCACTGCCAAGGGCAGGAGTGGAAGGGGTGAAATTCTTGCATGATTTGGGGACTGAAAAAAAGGCCCTGGCTGCTGCTCTCATAGCATGGTCTGCCTGCCCTAGTGAGAAGGGGAAGCTGGGAGTAAGGGAGTGCAGCCATCCTTACAGTGCCAGTCGCTGCTTTTGCACCCCTCTTTACCAAGTCCTGCATCCATGCATGGGCTTGCCAAAGTCATCCTTGTGCTCTAGGTCTTATAGCTCAAATAGATAGTAAAATATTTCTGGAGTTGCTAGTTGAATTTTGTTCCACAGGTTTTTGCTAGAGCCTCGTTCCCTCATACAACAGCAAAATAAATGTGTGCTTTTCTGTGCACTTGGCTTATGAATTAGGTTTTGACTTCTTTGGACTCAGCATTTCTCTAAACATTTAAGTTAACAGTGGGCATGATCTGTTCTTCCACTTCCAATTGGAAAAATCAAGAGATGATATATTTTAAGCATAATTATCTTGACCTTCTGCAGGTAAGAAGATAACTCATATCTCTCGCCTCTGTTGGCCAATGGTCAAGTATTAATGCAGAAATAGAAAAATAAGGAGAATTCACTACACATTTTGTTGATCTTGCATGTGTCAATTCTACCTCTTCCTAGGTCAGAGCTTAGCACAATATCTGTCTTAGAGTGCAGTATCTATATTAAGTGGGAAAAGAATTTTCCCATTTGTAGACCCATTAGGAAACATCACAACCAGAAGTCTCTTTGCATATTGTGCACTGTCACTAAGTTCTGTAGATAGTCTACTTTGCTTTAACTTCACCATCCTGTTTATTCTATATTAAAAGTAACCTTTTTTACCTTGATGAGTGGGAGATGAAAATTCAATTAATCATGTAAAGAAGGTCTTTAAATTATTTAAATACATTATTATTATTATTATATATACATATATTTGTAAAAGAAAATGTGTTGTGACTGATTCTATCAAAGATATACTGAAAATCTGCAATAAATATTTTTCCAGTGTTCAAAATATGCTATTCGGTTAATTCAATTATTAAAATAGCAGGGCTGAGTGTTCTTACATCAGTTAGTCATCATATTCATCTCTATGACACCAGTTGTGTTTCACTGCCATCCAGGCAGAAAACTTCCACCAATTATATGGTTATCATTCGGGAAAGTAGATACATAAGTATCTCAAAATCAATTTTTTTCAGTTTCTGTTGATCTAAAGAATTTGGGGTCAAATATACTCTCAAACTATTAATATATCTAAAGGCTCTATCCCAATCATTTAAAGATATTATTGTGATATATGATAAGCACATATTAAACTCACTATGCACTTAGGAACCTAGGGTAAACAAGTTGAACAAGATGTAAAATGCTACCTTGTAAAAGTGAGCAATAAAAATTTAAAACCTAATTAGACTGGTTATATACAAGGAATGGTAGTTTTCAAAGCTATCCTTAATAATACAGCACCTTTTGTTTCTGTTAAGGATGTAGCCAAAAATTTAAGGGGACCTCAAACTGGGTACAGAAATACACCCCCCGCTTTATTCAGAAAAGCTGTTGCAGGTATATTTTTCTGGTTGAGATTTGTGCGCTCAAAATTTTTGTGTGCACAAACTTCATTTTCTGCAGATCAGCTAAGGACTTTATCTGATTTATACCTAAGCCTTCCAGTCAAGAAAAAGTGTATACAAAATGGTGGACATGGGTTTGGATGTTGCTTTTGAAAAGATACAACTGTTATTTGGTCAGTATTTTACTAGAATACTGTCTAAAAGCTGTGGTTGCTAGATAATGGACTCCTGAAATCAGTATAGTCTTAAAATATTCACCAGTTTAGACAATAAGGTCATGGACATGTGCTTCAACCTTTAGTATTCAAACAGTGACACTTAGTTGGTAGTATTTCTGAGATGGCAAAGAATAGACTGAAAAATGACATGATGTTGAATTTTGTATTTGTGTTCTCTCAAGTTTTTGGATGTAATAAAAGATCTGAATTTAATTTGAGATCAACCTGTGAAAGGAGAGAAAATATTAGTAACTAGATTTGTTCAGGTGACTAACCACATATTAGGGCTTCTGAGAAACAATAACCTGAGCCATCGGCTTGATTAAACTTCAGGTATAGAGGTGATAGCCGAGTCTTTACTACAGAGGAAGCAGATAATGGCAAATAACTGAGATTATTATTTGCATAACCATAAAACTAATTTCACACTGGGGGAAAAATATTGCCAAGACATGAAGGTCTGGGAACTGCAATAGAGTGAAAGAATTTGTGACAGGGCTAAAGCTTTGACAGCTTCTAGATGATGATAATAAGAATCCTATCGCTGACCTGTAGTGGAATGATTGGAAACATTCAGTTAGAACATTTAAATATGTCTACATGGTTGAGGTTGAGACAACAGAATGAAATGTAAATGAAATGCATGGATTAATGAAGTAAAACATTTATTTTCCACACAGAAAGTGTTTCCTACCTATGATTTTTCTGGCTGCTGCATAGGTCCCAGTAAGCAGATGCTGTGTTCCATTCTGTCCCTGTTGCTGCTTCTTTGTGTGTTTTGGCTGTCTTTAGTTTGTCTTCTTTCCCAGAGGAAGGCCTGCTGTTTGATACACCTGTTAACTGCACTAAACAGGTGGCCAGCCTTATGGGCTTCTTCACCTGCAATTTTTTTTAGGATCCATTTGATTTTTGTTACCTGTTTTGAAGAATAATTGTCTCAGTAATTATGCAAATTATTTGTTAAATTTAATTTACCAGAATTTCAATAGCTCTAAATTATACTGCATACTTAATAGAAAATTGAGGAAAGAGAGATGTAGTAAAGTCTCATCTACAGTTCATGATACCTGGATAATATAATAATCAGTGCAGGACAAAAAGTATAGATAGATCATACCATCAGTTATACTGTAACAATGAATAAGACTCAGTGGGAGCGTCTGCGCAAGACACTAAATGGGCAGTAGTCTAATTCTACTGTGCATTAGAGCGTCACGTCAAAATCCGTGCTAATGCACTAATGCACAGTAGAATTAGTCTACTGAGCATTAGCATCACTAAAAAGGAATGTGCCAGTGCTACTGAGCAGTAGCATCAGTTACTGCACGTTGAGTTAATACCTGTTATTACAGGCACTAAACTAATGCGCAGTAACTACAGCATATTACTGCACATATAGACGCGCCCACGGCTAACAATTGTATAGATCTTTCAGTTGGTAGTCGATTGCATCATGGACTAGTGTTTTACTCATAGATCTTTTATATATTGGTATTCTAGTTGTGCCTGCAATGTGCTGGTGAATGCATGCAAATATGCCTTGCACTTAACTGCTATTTATAGTGTTTCTCATGATCTGTGATTTTACCATATACATCTTAAATCTCTCTGATTGTTTGTTGTAAGATGCAATATTTAGCAACAAAGAGACAGTAAGAAGGCAAAATCAGTTCATGTAAAGATACAGAACAATAACGAAAGCAAAACTTTTAACTTACCCATTTAATTCAGTTTATCCAAGTTTGGACTTAACAACAGTGCAGGTGTTCTGTATATGTTTTTGCATTATAACATTATTAGGCTTTAAATAGGAAAGCAGAGGTACTCTGCTGACTCAGTCCAGCAACCAAAACAGGTGGTCTTGTTAGTGTCATCTGGAAGTTGCAGTGATTGGTGTTCATACCAGAGAAGGGCCATGGTGGGAGACAGGTAATCAGGCAGAGATAAATGCCAGAAACAAACAGCTGAGGATGAAAGTTAAGCCATGAGTCTGTAGTATATTGAGATTTGAGCCCAACAGCATGTCTATATTGCCCCAATATGGTACTACTAAGCACCTTATTGAGATATGACACCCCCACGCTGTGTGCACTATCTGACAAACTAAAAGCCGTATAACTGAATAAGGCTTTACTGGTATATGCCCAGCACCTCACTAAGACAGTTACTCTACTTCTGTTTCCAGAGGTAGCTTGTGTGGAGTGAATGCTGTCTCGGCCGGCCAGAACCGACTCGAGGTGATTAAGAAATCGCTCGTTTGTTTGGGCGGGCTGGTGAATGGAGAGGCAGACAAGGTTTAATGGTTGCAAAACGTTTACTTACGCCGCGTGGAGTTGCGACGCAGCTGGTCCGGTCGTCTGAACAACCACGTGAGTTGTTCCAGCTGGCGGGGCCCAAGCCAGTTAATCTGTCCGCAAATCAAGCTGGCGGGAAAAGGGTACATCTGGGATTGCGCTCGGCGATGGGAAGAAGGATCGATAGGTGATCAGTCTATAGATCAGCTAGCCGCAAGTCAGATCTCTTCAGAGGCACTCTGCAGTGTGCTCAAAGTTCTTCGACTTGGGCGGAAGTTGCACGAAATTTTAAACGACTAGCAAGCCAATTACTAGCCGCCACGTAGGAATAATTTAGAACTAGCCAATAGCGGGACACAAATTTGCATTCAAATGGCGGGAACTCTCTTGCACC
>NW_005841851.1:3553385-3567412 GCF_000455745.1 Alligator sinensis | reverse complement strand
AATTGGCGGGAAGTCTCTTGCACCGAGGTTCTTCTGCTGCAACAGAAACCCTCGCTGTGCAAGAGGCTCTCATGTGGCAAGAAAATTCCATCGTGCCGAGGCACCAAAATCACTGGGTTGTGACAAATGCATCATGTCTCTTTTGCCAACTGGGAATGAAATAGTCTTTTCCCCCTTGTGTCTTGTATTTAATTTAAGTAGTACCTTGTACTTTGCTTCATTTATTAGAAAGCTGAAATGCACTGTAACCTTGTTATCTTGCCTGCATGTGGATTTACCATCATTTGTGGGGTTATTTTACCCATGTTAAGCCTAGCAGAACTTTTAATGATTTTCCAGAGTATTGAAGGGTTGTTTGAAACTTTGGAGAAAAATTTAGAAGTTGTATATTTTATGGTATTGATCAATTATAACTGAGTGCAGGTCTTGGAATTGGTATGAAACATTCTACAACACTGAGCATGTAAACAGCAAATAGAGATAAAGTAAATTATAAAACAGCTAACATCTGGATAGAACCCAGTTGCTGTACACTGGAATAATACCATATACAGTACTTAAATATAGGTACAAGGATATACATTGATCTGGCCCGTAGTGACAAGCATTCTGTAAAGGACTGCATCCTTCAGCCTTTCTTTGAAAGAATAAAGTAATATTAGCCTGCCAAATAAGAACATGCTAATAATACAAATGAAAATAAGTCTGATCAATGGATTGAAGCTTGATAACAGAGAAGTTTGGTCTTCTGTCAATCAAGTTAGACCACATGGAAATAATATATCATGAGTAGCATGCAAAATGAAAGAAAAGTAACCAAAATTATTTGCAATAAAACGTAATAGCTACTCATTTGGAAATGGAAACACCATCAATTAACTGGAGGTAGCTTCTGGAAATAGTAATTATAAAAGTAAGTACTTGTGTTTAATTTAAAACACTGTTTCCTTATTCATAAGCAGAAATCTTTCCACCAAGCACCCTAATAGAATCTTGACAGGAATTAGCATAATTTAAAAAAATCCTTAGCTCAAAACAGAAAATCTTTGTATTCATCAAAATGTACTGTTGGTGAGAGTTGTTTAAAAACAACTGTCCCAAATAGGTTGCCTTAACTTTTAATAGTTGTTTTGCTGTTGATTAACTTTCAATGCAAGCTAGCTAGTGCAATGGCACTTGGGGGTAGATATTGTAACACCTGTGTCTGTTTTCCCCTCTGTAACACGCGTGACCTATGTCGTATGTTTAACAAGCGTGCTTCAATGATTAATGAGTTAATGTTATAACATGGTACTATGATTTAACATCGTGTATCGGCTAAGTGTTCTTATCTTTTTTTTCAGCTTAATGTCTAGCATCATAGGATGATAGAAAAGTAGGGCTGGAAGAGATCTCATGAGGTCATCTACTACAACCTTCTGTTTAAGGCAGGATTATACCTGACTATTTCAGCCAAGTGTGTATCTAACCTACTCTTATGTAATATATATTACCAGCAGTGCTGAGTATATGGGAAGAGGGCTGTCACCTAAAATGAGTAAAACTTTCCATCATCGTAGCCCCATCCCCCCTGCAAAAATAAGTCAGCACCTATGTACAGGCAGTCCTTGGACTTATGACACAATTGGTTCCTGAAAAATGGGTCTTAAGTCGAAACGTTGCAACTCAGAACTAATTTTCTCATAAGAAACAATGTTATAAATGGGGGATTGGTTCCTGAACCAAGGCCCAATACCCTATTTTCACCAAAAATAACCCAGAATTTTGTACTCGATCAGTAATATATGAGTAATATAGTGACATTAATGTATTTATATTGTAAATAGCAATCATATTGATTTGGAAGGACTTCTTTGAGGAGACTTTGCTGGACTTTTTGAAAGGCTCTTGGTTGGACTTTTTGAAGGGTTCTTGGCTGGAGTCTTCTCAGGAGTCTTGGCTACAGGTTTTTCTGGAGTCTTGTCTGCTTTCTTAAAGAAAGTGTCCAAGGAAGTTTGGACAGATGTTCTCCACGGAGATGGGCAACGCAGCAGATTTGTTTGCCAGCATGGTATCACATCGGGTCAAGCGTTGTAAAGTTAAAACTGATGTCATAAAGTTGAAACAGGGTGTCAGTTTATAAATGTTGTAAGTGTGAAATGTTGTAACTTGAAATGTAAGTCAAGGACTGCCTGTATATTACTTTAATTTTTAAATAAATTTCCTATCAATTCGTTAAAAATTGCTAGTATTATAAAAATATCAGGGTGCATTTCTGGTAATTTCTAGTCATTCAATCAATGGCTAACTGTCCAGAAACACCTTAAACTTCCTTTATCATGTACTGATATATATTCTGGAATATGTGATGTGTTCTTTTTTTAACCCAAAGGAGGTCTAAAATTAAAGTGCATCTTACACACACAAAGTATGTATTGACATCCACTATAATTTAATCCTTTTTTGGGAGGTGCATCTTATACAGGAGAAAATATAGTGTTTTATTCCCTTTTGGGTCTCATAGACTGATGGTTAGGGAGCCAAAATGGTAGAGACTGTTTCTTTCTCTAGTTCACCAGACAATGGGCTTCATCATGAGGGTGTTTTTTTTTTTAAAGCAGAATTTCCCATTTAAATCAATAAACAATGAGTTCTGCTTAAAACTCAATTGTATGACATGGCTCATATCTCAAAGCTTTTAACTGTTTCTTTTGCTCATTGGCTAACTGGTGGCTCTTTTCTTGAGGGCCCCTCAGTTTCTCTGGCTGTTTGCTCTGGCTGTTCATGCTGGTGACTCTCCTTATCAACATGTGATGTATGAATGGTGCTTCTGTAGGCATCAGCATTTCCAATTCTTGTATGTGTTGCATTGCTAAGCAACTTTTAGCAACACTTATCCCCCATCCTTATGCCATCTGGAAAAGAAGATGAGACAGGAAAATGTGCCAAGGAGAAGCTAAAGGCAAATCATAAGGAGAGGTGATTTAATTGTATAGTAGATAAAGTGATGCAAATAGTGAGCAATTTTGAAAGCTGATAGAATGCGGACAGGTGCCTTTATGGATGAGGATAATTGGCCATAAAAAGGATAGCATATAGTGCTATTTTCATTGGCTTGTAAGTATTAAAAATCTTGGGGTTTGTAAGTTCCTGAAAAAAGCTGGAAAAGTAACAGAACTCTTTTATACATTTGCATATAGAGATGAGATGAAAGTCCCTCATTTCAGTATATCAATTAAAATTGCAGTTCGAGTTATAGTGAAACCTCTTAGACTTAAGATTTTCACCATTGCTATCATGAGTTCAGTTTTGCTGGCAGTAGAATTTGTTAGGTCTAACCTGGAGTAGTTGGCTGATTGACATTTTAATGACTGTCATCCATCCCTGGTCAGAACAAATGTGGATGACCGTGCTTGTGAAAAAGTCAGTGCTAGCTAGTATCTTGTGTACACTAGTTATCATGATTGTTTTCTCTGGAGTGCCTGGTGGTGATATTGAAAATTGTTTCAGAAGAGTCACTATCACACTTCCCAACTAAATTTGCTCTGAGAACACATTAGCAAAGAAAATAATGTTATTTTCTTTAAATTTATGTTTCAGTAATATTTTTTTCCTCTGAAAGTAAAGCCTAACTCAGAGTCGTTTTTCAAATTCCATAGGTCTATGTAATCAGGTAACCTTGTTTCCAGACTTTTCTATTTCATAGATTTCATAGACATTAGGGCTGGAAGGGACCTCGTGAGATCATCGGGTCCAGCCCCTTGCCCAAAGGGCAGGAAGTCAACTATTAAGCAGTTATGAATAAAAGATTCAAAAGTTGGTCCCAAACTACAAATCTAACAACCACATTAATGCACAATAAGCAGCTGTAGTTGCTATCTTACTCTGTACATAAATGGGTACCTATACGTGCTTGGGGGTGCAGTGTGGGGCATGGGGTTGTTTTAATTAGAGCAGTTTCCAGAGAACCATTCTATATAAAATGCCACAGCCTCACATGTATCATTCAGTGAGCATTAGTTAAAGTGCCCTTTTTTAAATCCACAGGGACTTACTCGATTAATCGAGTCTGTTCTGATGCGTTCTAATTAGAACACATCAGAGCACATGTACAGGCACTCAATATGTATAGACTATATGTAGTCTAAAGTTACTCCTTTTCTGATATTTAGATTAATCAGTAACTCAAAAACCAGTGACTCCAACAAGTAAGTAAAACTAACTATGCTTTTCAAGAATGTCTGTTCTTATAGTTTCCCTGTAGAAACCTCTCTGTACATAAATTTTCTCTATATGGGGCAGAGTTCATGACATGCGCTTGCCTCAACACATCAGCAGGATTAAGAAGGCATCTTCTTTCAGTGTTTCAAAATCTGCTGACAGAATGAGATGACAGAAGGTCTTGCTGCCCTTTTTTACCATGAAACATTAATTCTACTTACTAACAACCATACTCTGAAGCAAACACTTTTCAAATTATTTCTATCAGATGCTTTAAAATGAAGTTGGAAAGACTAGAATAAGTCAATTGTGTCAGAAATACATTTCCAAAGAACCATTTTTTTTTAACAATGCTATCTCTCCTTCTCTACTCTGGATATTAGTTGCTAGGGGAGAATCTAAAATTCTAGCCTTTAAATCCATTGGGAATTTCAAGGTGCTTTTGACAAATTTTAAGTTATAATAGTGCTTTATGTTATGAAGTTGCAACTTAATGTAGTGCAAATCCAGTTAGGGATTCATAGATGTTTGGGTTGGAAAGGACCATAGCAGATCATCAAGTCCAACCCCCTGCCCTGGGCAGGAAAGAGCACTGTGGCAGATGACCTCAGCCAGGTGCATGTCTAGCCTCCTCTTAAAGACCCCCAAGGTAGGGGAGAGCACCACCTCCCTTGGAAGCCCATTCCAGATTCTGGTAACCCTCACCGTGAAGAAGTTCTTCCTGATGTTTAACTTAAATCTGCTGTCTGTCAGTTTGTGGCCATTGTTCCTGATTACTCCAAGGGGTGCCCTGGTAAACAGCATCTCCTATTCCTTGCTGTCCCCCCCGATGAATTTGTAGGCAATCACAAGATCACCTCTCAGCCTTCTCTTGTGGAGGCTGAAGAGATCCAGGGCCCTCAATCTCTCCTTGTAGGGTTTTGCCTGCAGGTCCCTAACCATAAGAGTGGCCCTCCTCTGAACCCTCTCAAGGTTGTCCACATCCCTCTTGAAGTGCGGCACCCAAAACTGGACACAGTACTCCAACTGTGGCCTGACCAATGCTGCATAAAGGGGAAGTATCACCTCCTTGGACCTGTTTGTCATGCACCTGCTAATGCATGATAAAGTGCGGTTAGCTTTACTGATCACTTTGTCACACTGACGACTCATGTTCATCTTGGAGTCAGCAGTGATTCCAAGATCCCTTTCTGCTGCTGTGCTGCTGAGAAGGTCGTCCCCCAGCCTGTTAGCATGCTGGTGATTCCTTCTTCCTAGGTGCAGCACCTTGCATTTGTCCTTATTGAACTGCATCCTATTCCATTCCATCCATTTTTCCAACCTGTCCAGATCCACCTGGATTCATTCCCTACCCTCTAGTGTATTAACTTTACCCCATAATTTGGTATCATCTACGAATGTGGACAAAGTGCTTTCCACGCCCTCATCCAAGTCACTAATGAAGACATTGAACAGCCTTGTGGGACTCCACTGCCCACATCTTTGCAGGTCAATACCGACCCATCCACCACCACTCTCTGGGTGTGACCCCTAAGCCAATTTGCCTGTGATGATCCTGTCTTGAGCAGAGCGTCGGACTAGATGACTTGTTGAGGACCCTTCCTATGTTGTTGTTTGTGATTATATGAAATCTTGCAGACCACCCTAAATTTAATTTGCAATAAAGGAACATTGCACAACAAGATCACTTGAGCCTTTACACAATGCCCATTCTCTATCCTCCTACTGTTCTGCAAAATTTAAGGAATTGGTGTCAAAGAAATATATACCTTTCCTTTTAACACTTATGTAACTATTAGCAGATATTGTGGAAGCGTCACTTCACTTCCTGCACTTTGATTTTTGGTTGTCTTTGGCCAGCAAATTGTAAATATGAGTTACTTTCCCCTGCTTGTGACAGAATATTTCTTCAGTGACTTCCTTACCTAGTCCAATTCTAAATCATTTCCAGCATATGGAAACTGTTCAGACTGAAATTTTCCCTTCTTGGGTGCTTGCTTCAGGCTGAATTTTTTTGGAAAGTTCCAGTATAAATGTTTTGCCCATCTTAAAATTTTCACATCTGTTTCACTGAGAAGCTGAAGGCCTCTATCCTTGGATCTGGTACTCAACATTTGACAAAAAGGATTGTATTTGTCTCATGGGTTTGTCTTTTGCCAGCACTGTAAAAAGGTGTCCAAATTTGATCAAGATATAAGCATTTAAAAAGCTAAGTTTGTACCCAGTATGCAAACTTAGTTTTTTGCATTTTTCTAAGTTTGTTAGTATTCAACAGCTAAATTCTTCAAAGATTCTTTCAGCACTGAGCATGACAGTCCAATGCTGAAGAACTCGTACAGGATTTATTTTGCAGTTTCTGGTAGTAGGAGTCAAGGGTTGCTGTGATATCCAGTGAGGAAACTGAGCAGAGGGACTATTTGCTGTGCTCTCAATGATCTCTCATCCCCACCTCTCTCCTTCCAATACCCACGTGATGGCTCTCAGGCAGTATAGTGGGTGAGACAACCTGACCCGAATTCAGAGACCAGAAGAACTAGACCAGTGGAAATGGAGGAGGGAGTAGATTGGGGACATGGAGCTGGGACAGGGGAGAAGGGGGAACTGTGGAAAAAGTCTGAAAATGGGTTGAGAACGTTAAGGCCTGGATACTAGGACTGGCTGTGTAAAATGACTGAAAACTGAGAAGAGTTGCTGAGGGAGAAGACAGGACTTTGACCAAGGAAGGGATGGGTTAGGATGGGTCACTTTTGAAGGAAATGACTGGAGTGGTCTGTGCTGACCACAGCATAGTCTTCATTAGATTATGGAATTGAATGCAAGATTCCTGAGTCTCACCATTCATCTGCTGTCAGCAAATAGCAGTAAAACCTACTAGAAAAATGTTTTCACCTTCACCTATAGACCAACAGTTTTGGTTGACGTACAGAATGACTGCTATTATTATTACTTACTCTGTTAGCTTGACAGATCCGTATGTACCACAAATCTTGAGCTGCCAACCACTGAATGATGGGGTCTGTAGAAAAAATATTGTATGATTGCATAAATCAAGGCTTTACAATAAAGTTCATGCACAGAGGGCCAGACTAAGATTGTACAGGCAACCTTAAATCTGTCTGTTCCTGACTGAGTACTTAACTTAGCAACCTTGGTGTTCTTTGAACATGGATTTGTTTTGTATGTATTATATGTCTTTGGTGAAATTCAACCCAAATGTAAGCCATTGAGGTCCTTGGTATTGAATTTGGTCCAATGTGTCACTCTTCACAACCTTCCAAAAAGGGAAATCATGCATCATTTTGCATGTGACAAAGCAGTAACCCATTATGTACATTTAAGTGCAATGTAATTTCTTAACAGAAGAACATCTGACAATTGTGCCCCACTGTAACAAATCTTGGGCAAGAACTACTTAATTTTCCCTTCCCCCCTTAGAGGGTACATTGTGGAGTGCCACATAATTCTTCGTTGTTGTGTGGTCCCCATTCATCATGTTCACACAAATGTTGGAAGGGTATTTATAAAGAACCTTGCAGACCACCCACTCTGCTATTGAGGGCCCTCTAGAATAATCCCTTCTTTATAAAGTAGCCTGTGTTGCGGCCAAATTTGAAATCAATGTGTATTTCTGTTTGAAGGGGCAGTGGAGAAATGACATGTTCAATGGACAGGGCACTATAATTCATTGTTCTGGTGTCATCTATGATGGACTGTGGATCAATGGCTACCCTGCTGGTACGTACATTCATTATGCTATCCAGTTATTAACAAGGCTTCAACATAATGCTCTAGCTGTCCTTCTATTGATTAATATGATCTGGCTGTAGTATTAGCATCCTCTGTGCTCTCAGTTTGCTTAGAACTTGTAGCTCATAAGAGCAAAAGCAGTAGCTATTTAAGTGGGACATTTGCTGAGTAGGGGAGCTATTCATTCAAACGAAGGTAAAATAAAATAAGAAAAAGTTTCTGTTTATTTTTCTTTTTAAAGAAAACTGCATTTTCATGTTAAAGTAAATCACATCTATGTTTTTGGGGTTAACTATTATCTTTTTCAGAAAAATAATAACATAGCAATTTCAAAAACAAAAAGGATTAATTTGTCCTGCTTAGAAAGCAGAGGTTACAACTTGAAAACCTTTGACTGATAAATCATCTCTTTCACAGTGAATTATTTAGTTTATTCCTGAGCAGCTGCTTGTACTGTTGCACATCCCATCCTAGGTGAAAGTGTAATTATAAGATGTCTTATTTCTTATAAATTCTGACTGTTTTTGGAACATAATCTAATATTTTGCATTCTAAATTGGAGATTGTGGTTAAAATATGTAAGGATATATATTTGCTGCACATTGTAATTTCATGTTAGGACAGAAAGATGAAAGAAACAGGCCTCAGAGATTTTCAGGAAGAGGAGACATCAAAGGTTCCTCCATTTTTCCCTTTCAAATTAAATGAATAAAGGCAACCAATTTTTCTAGCTGAGAACTGGGTGTAACACAGTAGATGCATGTCTTCCATTGTCAAGTCTCTAGAAGGAATTTCACAATTATTTCCATAACCCATTTTGCAAAGAAAAGGAGAGAAAGCCAAAGGCAAAAGGACCCCTGTCTGGTATGAAGCAGGCAGAAAGCAGGACAGGATGATATCTTAAGGCACTTTTACATGTGCTCTGGGGGCAGGGAGGATGGCAGTCTAATTAGAGTGGCTCCAAGAGCTGCTCTAGTTAAAGTGCCACCACGTCACATATATCAGTGTCCCCACACTTAAAAATGTGGGGTCGCTCGAACTAACGCTTATTTGATGAACTTTAGTTCAAACTCCCTGCTTCCATTTTTAAGTGCAGGGACACTGATACACGAGACATAGGAAGCTGCTGGAGCGCGGCTATTGCCACAATCTAGCAGACTCAATTAATTAGTCTCCTCCAACACGCTGGAATTCCACTGCATTAGAGCAGCCTCTTCACTCACATATACAGGCCCTTAGGGCACCAATACATGTGCAGCAAGGCTGCTCTGATGTGCTATAATTAATCGATTAATCGAGTCTGTTGTAGCATGGAAATTACCATGCTCTACCAGACTTCAGCGTCATGTGTATCAGCATCCCCGTGCTGAAAAAGAGCAGTGGGGGCGTTTTAATTAAAGCTTGTTCAATGCCATTTTTCAGCATGGGAACACTGGTACACATAATGCTCCAGGGGTTTTAATTAGAACCACACACTCCTGGAGCACATGTATAAATGCCCTTAAAGACTTTTTAAGAGGCATAAGCTTTCATAGGCATTAGTCTAGTTCATCAGATGTGAAGAAAGCATACATTGTTTCACAACTGTGGAAATACCTTCATTCAGCATATCTATCCTTGGACTTAATATTTTCAGAGGTACAGATTGTTTATATCTGATTGCTTTTCAACCTCTTTATGACTAGTTATTTGGTTTCTTATGGGCATCATGAAAGACCCAGGATCCACAACAGTGACCATGTTTAGATGGGATTAGCAAGGGAAGAAGGAGAAGATAGGTATCCTAAAAGAAAGGAGTTTCATAAAAGAGCTAGAAAAATGTCAGTGGCATTAGAGCAAATTCAGATAACTCAAAAATAACTCCTAGATTACAGGTTTTAGCTATGGGGGGGGATGACCATGATGCCTCTTGTGGATTCTTGTACTTGTGATGGAAGATATGTCATGCACCTGCTAATGCATGATAAAGTGCGGTTAGCTTTACTGATCACTTTGTCACACTGACGACTCATGTTCATCTTGGAGTCAGCAGTGATTCCAAGATCCCTTTCTGCTGCTGTGCTGCTGAGAAGGTCGTCCCCCAGCCTGTTAGCATGCTGGTGATTCCTTCTTCCTAGGTGCAGCACCTTGCATTTGTCCTTATTGAACTGCATCCTATTCCATTCCATCCATTTTTCCAACCTGTCCAGATCCACCTGGATTCATTCCCTACCCTCTAGTGTATTAACTTTACCCCATAATTTGGTATCATCTACGAATGTGGACAAAGTGCTTTCCACGCCCTCATCCAAGTCACTAATGAAGACATTGAACAGCCTTGTGGGACTCCACTGCCCACATCTTTGCAGGTCAATACCGACCCATCCACCACCACTCTCTGGGTGTGACCCCTAAGCCAATTTGCCTGTGATGATCCTGTCTTGAGCAGAGCGTCGGACTAGATGACTTGTTGAGGACCCTTCCTATGTTGTTGTTTGTGATTATATGAAATCTTGCAGACCACCCTAAATTTAATTTGCAATAAAGGAACATTGCACAACAAGATCACTTGAGCCTTTACACAATGCCCATTCTCTATCCTCCTACTGTTCTGCAAAATTTAAGGAATTGGTGTCAAAGAAATATATACCTTTCCTTTTAACACTTATGTAACTATTAGCAGATATTGTGGAAGCGTCACTTCACTTCCTGCACTTTGATTTTTGGTTGTCTTTGGCCAGCAAATTGTAAATATGAGTTACTTTCCCCTGCTTGTGACAGAATATTTCTTCAGTGACTTCCTTACCTAGTCCAATTCTAAATCATTTCCAGCATATGGAAACTGTTCAGACTGAAATTTTCCCTTCTTGGGTGCTTGCTTCAGGCTGAATTTTTTTGGAAAGTTCCAGTATAAATGTTTTGCCCATCTTAAAATTTTCACATCTGTTTCACTGAGAAGCTGAAGGCCTCTATCCTTGGATCTGGTACTCAACATTTGACAAAAAGGATTGTATTTGTCTCATGGGTTTGTCTTTTGCCAGCACTGTAAAAAGGTGTCCAAATTTGATCAAGATATAAGCATTTAAAAAGCTAAGTTTGTACCCAGTATGCAAACTTAGTTTTTTGCATTTTTCTAAGTTTGTTAGTATTCAACAGCTAAATTCTTCAAAGATTCTTTCAGCACTGAGCATGACAGTCCAATGCTGAAGAACTCGTACAGGATTTATTTTGCAGTTTCTGGTAGTAGGAGTCAAGGGTTGCTGTGATATCCAGTGAGGAAACTGAGCAGAGGGACTATTTGCTGTGCTCTCAATGATCTCTCATCCCCACCTCTCTCCTTCCAATACCCACGTGATGGCTCTCAGGCAGTATAGTGGGTGAGACAACCTGACCCGAATTCAGAGACCAGAAGAACTAGACCAGTGGAAATGGAGGAGGGAGTAGATTGGGGACATGGAGCTGGGACAGGGGAGAAGGGGGAACTGTGGAAAAAGTCTGAAAATGGGTTGAGAACGTTAAGGCCTGGATACTAGGACTGGCTGTGTAAAATGACTGAAAACTGAGAAGAGTTGCTGAGGGAGAAGACAGGACTTTGACCAAGGAAGGGATGGGTTAGGATGGGTCACTTTTGAAGGAAATGACTGGAGTGGTCTGTGCTGACCACAGCATAGTCTTCATTAGATTATGGAATTGAATGCAAGATTCCTGAGTCTCACCATTCATCTGCTGTCAGCAAATAGCAGTAAAACCTACTAGAAAAATGTTTTCACCTTCACCTATAGACCAACAGTTTTGGTTGACGTACAGAATGACTGCTATTATTATTACTTACTCTGTTAGCTTGACAGATCCGTATGTACCACAAATCTTGAGCTGCCAACCACTGAATGATGGGGTCTGTAGAAAAAATATTGTATGATTGCATAAATCAAGGCTTTACAATAAAGTTCATGCACAGAGGGCCAGACTAAGATTGTACAGGCAACCTTAAATCTGTCTGTTCCTGACTGAGTACTTAACTTAGCAACCTTGGTGTTCTTTGAACATGGATTTGTTTTGTATGTATTATATGTCTTTGGTGAAATTCAACCCAAATGTAAGCCATTGAGGTCCTTGGTATTGAATTTGGTCCAATGTGTCACTCTTCACAACCTTCCAAAAAGGGAAATCATGCATCATTTTGCATGTGACAAAGCAGTAACCCATTATGTACATTTAAGTGCAATGTAATTTCTTAACAGAAGAACATCTGACAATTGTGCCCCACTGTAACAAATCTTGGGCAAGAACTACTTAATTTTCCCTTCCCCCCTTAGAGGGTACATTGTGGAGTGCCACATAATTCTTCGTTGTTGTGTGGTCCCCATTCATCATGTTCACACAAATGTTGGAAGGGTATTTATAAAGAACCTTGCAGACCACCCACTCTGCTATTGAGGGCCCTCTAGAATAATCCCTTCTTTATAAAGTAGCCTGTGTTGCGGCCAAATTTGAAATCAATGTGTATTTCTGTTTGAAGGGGCAGTGGAGAAATGACATGTTCAATGGACAGGGCACTATAATTCATTGTTCTGGTGTCATCTATGATGGACTGTGGATCAATGGCTACCCTGCTGGTACGTACATTCATTATGCTATCCAGTTATTAACAAGGCTTCAACATAATGCTCTAGCTGTCCTTCTATTGATTAATATGATCTGGCTGTAGTATTAGCATCCTCTGTGCTCTCAGTTTGCTTAGAACTTGTAGCTCATAAGAGCAAAAGCAGTAGCTATTTAAGTGGGACATTTGCTGAGTAGGGGAGCTATTCATTCAAACGAAGGTAAAATAAAATAAGAAAAAGTTTCTGTTTATTTTTCTTTTTAAAGAAAACTGCATTTTCATGTTAAAGTAAATCACATCTATGTTTTTGGGGTTAACTATTATCTTTTTCAGAAAAATAATAACATAGCAATTTCAAAAACAAAAAGGATTAATTTGTCCTGCTTAGAAAGCAGAGGTTACAACTTGAAAACCTTTGACTGATAAATCATCTCTTTCACAGTGAATTATTTAGTTTATTCCTGAGCAGCTGCTTGTACTGTTGCACATCCCATCCTAGGTGAAAGTGTAATTATAAGATGTCTTATTTCTTATAAATTCTGACTGTTTTTGGAACATAATCTAATATTTTGCATTCTAAATTGGAGATTGTGGTTAAAATATGTAAGGATATATATTTGCTGCACATTGTAATTTCATGTTAGGACAGAAAGATGAAAGAAACAGGCCTCAGAGATTTTCAGGAAGAGGAGACATCAAAGGTTCCTCCATTTTTCCCTTTCAAATTAAATGAATAAAGGCAACCAATTTTTCTAGCTGAGAACTGGGTGTAACACAGTAGATGCATGTCTTCCATTGTCAAGTCTCTAGAAGGAATTTCACAATTATTTCCATAACCCATTTTGCAAAGAAAAGGAGAGAAAGCCAAAGGCAAAAGGACCCCTGTCTGGTATGAAGCAGGCAGAAAGCAGGACAGGATGATATCTTAAGGCACTTTTACATGTGCTCTGGGGGCAGGGAGGATGGCAGTCTAATTAGAGTGGCTCCAAGAGCTGCTCTAGTTAAAGTGCCACCACGTCACATATATCAGTGTCCCCACACTTAAAAATGTGGGGTCGCTCGAACTAACGCTTATTTGATGAACTTTAGTTCAAACTCCCTGCTTCCATTTTTAAGTGCAGGGACACTGATACACGAGACATAGGAAGCTGCTGGAGCGCGGCTATTGCCACAATCTAGCAGACTCAATTAATTAGTCTCCTCCAACACGCTGGAATTCCACTGCATTAGAGCAGCCTCTTCACTCACATATACAGGCCCTTAGGGCACCAATACATGTGCAGCAAGGCTGCTCTGATGTGCTATAATTAATCGATTAATCGAGTCTGTTGTAGCATGGAAATTACCATGCTCTACCAGACTTCAGCGTCATGTGTATCAGCATCCCCGTGCTGAAAAAGAGCAGTGGGGGCGTTTTAATTAAAGCTTGTTCAATGCCATTTTTCAGCATGGGAACACTGGTACACATAATGCTCCAGGGGTTTTAATTAAAACCGCT
>NW_005841851.1:3547114-3553354 GCF_000455745.1 Alligator sinensis | reverse complement strand
TAAAGCACTCCCACCACACACACACTCCTGGAGCACATGTATAAATGCCCTTAAAGACTTTTTAAGAGGCATAAGCTTTCATAGGCATTAGTCTAGTTCATCAGATGTGAAGAAAGCATACATTGTTTCACAACTGTGGAAATACCTTCATTCAGCATATCTATCCTTGGACTTAATATTTTCAGAGGTACAGATTGTTTATATCTGATTGCTTTTCAACCTCTTTATGACTAGTTATTTGGTTTCTTATGGGCATCATGAAAGACCCAGGATCCACAACAGTGACCATGTTTAGATGGGATTAGCAAGGGAAGAAGGAGAAGATAGGTATCCTAAAAGAAATGAGTTTCATAAAAGAGCTAGAAAAATGTCAGTGGCATTAGAGCAAATTCAGATAACTCAAAAATAACTCCTAGATTACAGGTTTTAGCTATGGGGGGGGATGACCATGATGCCTCTTGTGGATTCTTGTACTTGTGATGGAAGATAACTTTTATCATTTGTCTTCACAGCATCCTACTTTTTAAAAATATTCTTAAATCTTTTCATACTTTTGAAAGCGATTTTACCAGGTTAGTTCTATCCTTTGACAAGGGAAAGGGATAGAGATTTCATAACATTCTGTCAGTGTTAAACCAGCTGACAAAACTTTTTCCTAGAACTCACCAGCAAATGACTTGGGTTCACAAATGTCTCCATTGGAAATATAGAAAACATTAAGTGTTAAGATTATTAGAAATAGTCACTAATTCCTGCCTAAGGGCAACTTCTATAACATAATAACCATGACTGGCCACATCAGAGGAATGCTCTCTGACAGAATGATGTCCCTCATCTTGATGTAATGATCAGAAGAACACTGAACAGCAGTGTATTCTGAGAAATAGATTTTAGAAAATGATTCATTAACTAGCTAAAAAAAACGTTGTCTAAAAAGTAGATCTAAAATGAGTAAGATATATGCAGCTCTCCATGGTAGAGGCAGAACCAATGATAATAAAATTAAATGCACATTTAGGACTCTTGTGTTTTGAAAGCAATATATAAACTTTAATTACCATAATTAATTAATTAAATGAGGCACTTCAAATGCTGTGTGTGAGATAACTCCTGGTCTAATTCCGTGTACACATAATTGATGCATCTTCACAGCTGTACCAAATATAAACAACTTAACTTTTCAGTAGCTACAACAGAACATTACAAAGATAATTATTTCTGTGAACTGAGGTCAAAATTGTACTTTTTATGAGTCTTTGTTAAATTGCTTTCTAAGAGGACAGTATGTTGTTAATATGTCAAACATTTATATACTTATAGCCATTTTTACTGTTACCATCAGTATATGCTACTTTTTTTGCAACTTTAGACTCATAGATTCAGTAATATTAAATTATTCCAGCAAACATTTCCTTCTACCTCTCCCAAGACTAATAATTTGCCTAGAGTTAGCATTCGTATATTGAGATTAGAAGAGTGAGAAAAGGAGTGTTCAGTAGCTAGGCTAGGAGCTAGTGGTGCAATGGATAGCACATCTGACTACAGATCAGAAGATTGCAGGTTCAACTCCTGCCTGGTTTGTGTTAAATTTCATTCTTAGCTAAGAGCTATCTTGTAGGGCTTGAAAGACCAGAATTAAGTGCCTGCTCCCCCATGATTTTTCCTGCTGACTTTGGGGAAGTTCCCATCTCAAAAAGGGAGATAACTGTACTGCATGAGGTTTTGGGAGGATACGTGAAAGATAGTGAGGTACTGACATGGGGTGGTAATGGGAGTCATATGAGTACCTAAAATCAGTAGCTTAGTATAAAGGAAAGGAGATGGGGCTCTCACAAAAGGGGAAAAAGTGTTAATTTACAAACAAAAAACTGAAACAATTGGAACTTTTTTTTGTAAAGTCAGATGCATGAACTTCACCTGTATTAACCCCAACTTGACACTGACCTCCCTGGGATTTTGTGGATGGATAAATCTTTTGAATGTATTAAGCCAAAACTTTTACCACTCTGGAATTAGCCAAGACCTCACCCTCTCTTATGTGGGGCATAAATACATAAGCTTAGGTCTTTCTTCTGGAAATTACATGTGTTTTGTTTTTCACAAGTATGTAATACATAAGCAGATATTTTGCTCACTGCTAATGTCGTTCTAAAGGAATTCAGTGCTCCTTAAAGGATTTTTTTGGCTTACAATCAGATGGCCTTTTCATATAGTTATATATTTTAGTACCTAAGTTATCCTGGATGTAGGTAAGCTGTAGAAAGAGTGTTTTGTTTTGTAATTTTGTGAAATGCATGTAAATATAGTTAATCTTTCTAGAAATCTGAAACAGAAACAAGATTAATTCACTTGCTAGTGGATTAATCCGCTGACAATAAACCCTAAGGGAAGGTTGTTCCATACTATGCATTCTCAGGGCAGCAGTCTTAAATAAAACAGTGCGTACACAATTGTCATTCCAGATTGCAAACTGATATCGGTTCCACTGATGGACATTTGTTCACTAGTACAAACATCACACATCTGCTTGTTAATTATCTTATATAGTCTGAAAATTCTTCAACACTTTTGCACAAATAACAGCATACTAACATACTGTGACCACTGTGATGAAGTTGATTTATTAGTGAAGGTAGGGAAGGGAAATCTTGACTTGGGACACAAGGATAAATCTATACACATTTCACATCCAGTAAACTTCATGGGACTCAATACAATTAATCCTGAAGGAGGGTTTGAATTAACGCTCCTATAATCTGAAGATCTGGTTCTAGGTATTCCTAACCAGATCATAAAGAGAATGATCCCAGAAGATTCCTATCCAAACCAGTACAGAGACTCCTGCTGAGCTCAGTGATCTAATCTGCCTCCATCCCACTTTCTGCCCCTTTGGTTTGTCCATGCTTTGTAAAAGGAATTGCTTGTATAGTGTAGGGATGTGATAGGTTAGAAGTTTAAATGATAAGTATATTTATACTGGTAATATATTACCAGTTAATGTTTAGCACTGGGTTCAGTCTGGCGAAGAAGGGAAGGGCATGTTGGCTCAGGAATAGGAAGGCAGCAGGGCAAGCAGGAGGGAGAGAGGAGGGAAGAGCAAGGGGGGGGCGGGGAGGGGGGGGCTAGTACCCCTAGCCTATGAGGGTAAAGAGGAAAACAGTGGGCTGTCTAATAACTCATCAGTGAAGCAATTAGCTGCTCATTCACAGGTGCTCCTTCTCTCCCAGCACGCCAGCAGCTGCTGCAGGCTGGGAAAGCCCTCTGCCTGCTGCTGCCACCCTTGGTTTCATGTAGGCTGTGTTGTCTAGTGGGGCTTGCCACCATCTCCTCCCCCAGTGTCAGAGGACCTCAGCAGCAGTCTTGCCCGAAATGCTCTGTTATCAGTAAACAGTTTAACCAATGTAATTAGAGGAAGATAATTTTATAAACAGTATTTACGTCCTGAGTACAGTAGCTCATCTGTTATCACCTGAAAGAAGATCCAAAATGAAAGCATAAACACTTACCCAGGCTCTTGATGCCTGGGGTATGGTATGAGCAATTCAGCAGTCACTGTTAGAGACGCAATCAGATAGGAGGCTCCTACTGTAAAGGTGGGTGGGGGAGATGGGGGAATTCATTTTGGATTTGTAAATAACAACAGAAAAACTAAAAATGTTTAATGTTACAGCTCAAGCAAAGAAGATAGTGATTTTGGGCCCAGAAGTTATTGATATAATTCAGGGATCTTCTATCACCCTTCATGTACAGCTTCAGAATGAAGAAGGAGAGGTTTGTGAATGTACGAACATGTTTACAGATATTTTATGCCATACAAGTGTGTTTCACAATTAAAAGGAGATACTGAAAATAGCAGAATATGACATGGAATTAATTTTACCTTCACAGCGGGCTATACGAGACATTAAATGCTCAGTAGACTAATTCTACTGTGCATTAGTGCATCGCAGCAAAAACTGTGCCATTGTGCTAATGTACAGTAGAATTAGTCTTCTGCGCATTAGTATTACTTAAAAGGTGTGTGCCAGTGCTACTGCACAGTAGCGCCAGTTACTGCACATTTAGTACCTGTTATTACAGGTACTAAACTTAATGCACCATAACCACGGTGCATTAACGCACATGTAGACATGCCCACTGAATATAGTTTCATAGTTTCATAGTTTTAGGGTCGGAAGGGACCTAATAGATCTTCTAGCCCGACCCCCCGCCAGGGCGGGAGAACAACAAGTAATATAAATGTTACTGAAGATGTTTTATGGTACCCACAATTTCAAGAGATGTAGGGCTTCTGTTTTGTGTTAACTATCAGGCCCCACATGTCCAGGCAACTTTATGTTCTACGTGATAAAAATACAGTTAAAATACAACTTGCTAGTGAATCAGCAGGCAAATAATGAGTCTTTTCTTGCAAAGCTCTGAATACATTCTGAGAGGTGTTAAGGGTTCACATTTCCCACCTTTGCTGAGGGTCATGTAGGATCAGGTTCATGTAGAGAAAATGCCATGCTTGTCCTGCTTTCAGCAGTTTCCTTTTGTTTTGTAATTGACAGGACCAGCAGAGCAAGTTTCTGGTTTCTGGTTAGTACAAGTAATGCAAGAAAGGTAGCAACAAAAAAACAAATATCCTCTGTGTGTACATAACAGAGTAAACTGAGGGAACCTGCTTAATAATATTCGTCATTTTATATAGTAAAAAAGAATCGATAAAGCTTCTCTTGTGTTGAGGGCAGATTAAATTACTTACCATATTTTCTTGCTTACAGTATGCCCCCGAAAAAGATATAAACCTTGTTTTTAAAAGACAAAATAAAGAAAAATATATCTCTCCTTGAAAATACTGGTAAACAGCAGTAAGTAGAGCTCTTGTCTCAGCTGTAGAAGTGTTTTAGTTAGGTCATTGTCAAGAAAAATGAAAAGGAATAAATTCTGTACTATATTTATTCTTTAGATAGGCAGAAGATTTAATTTTCCAGTTCTGTCCATTTTACCCTTTACAAAAGCAATATATTTATTTAAATTCCATATTCAGAAAAGAAAAGCTTTGTCTACAGTTAAACTCATTTGATTTTTGTAACCTTCTGTTTAAAACCATTTGTGTAGAAGTCAAGGCTATGCACAGTACTTGAAGTTAAAATGAATGTACCTAGATAAGTATCTCATAAAGCGTTATAGCTTAGTTGTATCCTTTCAAAAATACAAGTTGAAGAGGATTACTTAAAATGTATCCTCTGGAAAGGTAAAAGTGTTCCTTTGTTCTTTTCTTCACAATTTGAGCAGAAAACATTCAAGGAAACAGAAATATTTTTCTCGGATTGCCTTTACTGAAAACAGTGATTACAAACCGTCTTTTCCATCCTCCTGAGAAGGCAAACTAGCTTTCAAGTTATGGTCCCCCAATTCTAAGTACAAAGTACAGTGTTAGGTCTGGTTTTTTTTAGAAGACACAGTGGAAGAAGGCACTTCACAAGTTTTACCTATGAAAGGGTTGAAAGCTTTGATTACCCGAGGCATCAGCAAAATTGTGCATGTTTGCTAACTTCCCTTTGACATTTTGCAAAAGATTTAGTATCTTCCAGGGTTCATCTGATTATTTCCTATCTAAATCCATTTTATTTTTATCCTATGGTATAATTGTTAGGGGTGTGCAAAAGCGGGCCCTATTTGATTCAGATTTGCCCCGAACTGGGGACAGTGATTTGATCCATTGATTTAGATCACTGTCCCTGATTTGATTCAGCCAAATCCAGACCTGAAGATTCGATGCTGATTCAGAGAATCAGCGATTCAGACACAGACACAGCTTTAAATGTTTTTTCTACGTACCTTGAGGTACCAGCGTGGCTCATGAACGCTGCGATGCTGGGGTGGACAGAGCATCCCACAGGACTGCAGGGGAGCCCCCCCATGTGCTCAGTGGCAAACTCGGAAGTGGACCAGAAGTACTTCCGGTCCACTTCTGGGAGCACACAGGGGGCTCCCCACAGCCATCCGGCTAGGCAACTGGTGTCTCCTGGGTCTGGGGGGGCACCCAGGGTCCCCCTGCAGCCAAATCTCTGCCAAATCAAATCAGGGGCCAAAGCTTCGCACAGCCCTAATAAATATATAACTATGCTACCCTACCCTTGGAAATATGAGTATAACTCAGCAGAGAATTTGGTCCTTAGGTTGTACTAAACTATATTTTTTTCTGTCAGAAGAAAATTTTATGAAAAACCATTAAACCCCCCCCCCCCCCCC
>NW_005841851.1:3542596-3547083 GCF_000455745.1 Alligator sinensis | reverse complement strand
TATAAAAAACCCCAACACCCCCCCCCCCCCCCCGCCCCAAAACATGACAGCACAATGCAGCCACAGTATTGCAAAAAAAACTTCAATTTCTGGAAAATGGAACAGCACACTACTTTTTGTGCACTGCCAAATAAACAATATAATTATAAGTATAATAATTAAAATGAGCGAGCAAGAATGTTACTAGGGTATTAATCCAGGGTAATACTGAATTCATATAGTTTCTCACTGCGGTGAAATACAGTATACAACCATGATAATAATGCTGGATCATTCTCTCAAGTATTTTTCTGATTTCCTAGAGGTTTTGTTACATATTGATCTGCATTTTTTAAATATCTTGTTCTTTTCCTACTGTTTTTTCTTTATTAAAACCCCACTATTTTAGAAAAAAACATGGATTCTTCAATAAAGGTGGCAAGAGCACTATCTAGGTGGCTTATTCTGAAACTTTGGGTGAACTAATGGGATAATATAGTAGCAATAACTATTTCTGATTATTTTTGTTACACAGTTATGACATCTTACCAATTTATTTTGTCTGTTGCTCTTTATATGGGAAGCTGAGGAAGGCCGAGTTTTGGAGATCTGGGCAGGCATCAGACATCATCAAATCCGAGCAAGTTCCCCTACCAATTTATTTGAGTTAATTGAAGAGATTGAAAGGAAGCCAGTCAAAACCCCTTTGTACGTAACTTGTTGATAAATCTATTTAATTAAATGTTTTTCCATTAATAATATGTATGTATATATCTCCAAATAATAATATCCAAACTAAATTGTTTGCTGAGTGTATACTCACTGGTGTAAAGGCCCATCCTTTGTGTTACTGCATCCTTTCCTTTCCTATTCAGATAAGATTCTTGAATTTTCCTTCTGTAGTCACTTTTTATGAGTTTCTCTTTTTGCTTATGAGACAATGTAAATGCCCTTCCTGAGGGAGGCAGGGGCTCTTAAGTCCCATGATTGGTACAACTTTGAAATGACTTACCTAGGGCACTGGGAACCCAACAAAATTAGTGGAAAAAAATCACATTCACTTCAATGAGCTCTGGATCTCTGGGAGATAAGGTTAACACTATTTACATAAAAGCTGACAACGTCACCTCTTATATTACAGTAGTTCTCATTAACCTTGACAGTAGACATCTAGCAGTCTTGTTTGTAGTCTCTTTCTTTTTCTTTTGTATCTGAATTATATTGCCAGTATTTCTTGAGTAGGATTTGGGAAAAAAACTGTTTTTAGCTATGAAATACTATACACATTACTCTTTAGCTAGATAAAAAGAATAATATTTTTAAAAGTGAAATTGCTGGTATTTGGCACCAGATTTTTAAAGGCCCATAAGTGACTTAAGAGCCATATCTCTGTTTTCAAAAAATAATTAGGTACTTAGAAACTGGAAGTTTTTTCTACATGGGAAGGTTATACTGATAGAAATACAGCATAAAGTAAAAGTGTCCTTTTGGGGAGTTTTATCTCTTTAATTGTATTGGCATAACCTTATCATTTCCCTGTGTCGATAAACCATTAGTCCCACAGAAAGTCACTTTCAAAAGCTTTACTTATTTTGACAAGTTTTGTTTCATCTGAGCTGATAGTCTTGATTTTGTAGTTTTTTGTCATAAACAGATTTAAAATATATTTTACTGTCCTGTCCTATCAAAATCAGAAATTATGGTCATCACTTAGACATTTGTGTTCTTCAATTTATATGTGCAGGTCTTGTATTTTTTTTAAAGTAGTAAAACTGACAGTGGTTTTTAAATGTTTCTTTCAAAACATAGTTTGCAGTCCTCCTTTGACTTTTTTTGAGAAATAGTCAATTATAGTAGCTCAAAGAAGGCTGTCCATAAGTATGAAATATAACTGCTAATTCATTTCTGAAACAGGAGCTTAGAGTTAGGCCAATAGATCCTGATTTAGAATCCTCATTAAGTGAGCTTATTTTTCCAAAGTGCTGATAGATCAGCAGCTTCTGAAATGAGTGGAAGCTTCTTGAGTCTCAACCTAAGTATGGATTTCAAGGTTGAGATTTGCAAAGGTGTCTGAGGGAGGCTGACATTTAACCAGCTGAAATTTAATGGAGGGAGATCAAAATTAACTTCCTTGAAAATCTCGCTCAACGTTTGGTTACCCTGTGTGTTTTATTTAAGATGGCAATCTACCATATGAAATGGAACCTACAGTAAAAATTCTGTTTCAAGCTGCTAAACTAATCATTCCCTGATGACCAGGGATCATTGTTTTCTCTGATAAAAAAAAAATCCCCAATTTTTGGATTAAAAAAAGAAACCCAAATTCCATGTATTTCCATGATTAAAATGAAACGCCACTAATATATTTTTTAAATCAGAGAAAACCAGATCCCTGCTGAAGACTATTAATGCAGATTATCGTTGTGAGCTTGTGCAACAGATCTATTTTTCTTATGTTTGCACAAGGTGTAGGCTGTGCAATTTATTGAAAAAAATCCAATAAGCTCCAGTAGGTTATTGGAGATAAATATATCGGTACTATATGTTATGTTGCATAAATATATAAATGCAGCTCTAACTTTCAGACAGTGGGTATTTTGAGGCTGTCATGGTGAGTTCCATATTATATCTGGATTATTTTCTTAAAACGTTAAAACCTATCTTCACAAACAAAATAAAATATCAACTACATTTTCTTTCACAGTGGATTTGAATGTATTAGCTACCCTTTGATGGATGCCACATCTGAAAGCCAGAAACTGAAAGCTGCTTTCCCTATAGTTAGCAAATCTGGATTTGCACTGGCTGATTTATCAATTCCTAAGAGAGTTATAGAGCCAGAATCAGGATCAGACACCATGCATGGAGCTGGAGATGCCCCCAGCAATCAGGATGGTGAGTACAGATAATGGATTAGTCAACTGCTTACCTAGTTAACTGAGAAACAAAAGAGATCTTTACAATATAACAACTCGAGAAAATAGGAGACTGCTTTTGTAATGCAAATGGGTGGCTCTCAAAGCATTTTTAACAGTAGAAGTGATTTCAACTGACTCTCATAATAAATGGAATAAATTTCATAAAAATATTTAATGTCTGTTTTATAAAAAAAAATAACCGCCCGCCTAGGCTTTCTCTTCAGTTATTTCAATCAGTCAAAACACACTGGTTCACAGTGAATTAAATCAGGAGAGCTCAAGCAATTATGTATACAGTCTACATTCATTTACTGTAGTTGAATAAGATATAGGCCTAAACCAAGGGTGTCAGACATACAACCAATGGGCCAAATTTGGCTTGCAGAACTGTTGCATCCAGCTCACCAGTAGTCTGGTGATTACTGAAAGCACACCCTGAGTTCTGCGCTGCCACATGTGTCTGGCACTCCCGAATGACCAGAGCTCAGCACTTCCAGACGGTAGCATGGAGTCAAGGACACATGACAATATGGAGCTGCTTTAGGCAGCATGGAACCGGCAGCATTTTTTGGTTTAGAGCCAAGAGCATGCATCAGCACAGAGCTCTGGTCAGGCAGTGACAGCAGTGGGGGGTAGAGCTCTGTGCTGCTGCATGCCCCTGGCTTCGCACCAACACATGCCGCTGAATCCACAGCGGATTCATATGACCAGTCCTAAGCCACCAGTCAAGTCCCACCTCACAGCTATGAGCGCTAGAAAATTCCCTTTTATCCCCTGTGATTTTTCACCCAATTCTAGGCTTTTAAGAAAAAATGCCCAACAATTTGTTTGATTTGATTAAGAGACTTTTGTTAGACTTGGTAAAAGTTGTCACATTGTTTGTCTGAAGAACTGATAGTTTCACTTATCACCTTGGATTGGGGTGGTAATGAAATGTGTGCTATGTCACATAAAAAGCATCACAAACTAGTCACTGCTTTACCCTTTCCCGTGAATGCAGGCAATGTAATCAATTAGGGGGAAAAAGTCTTTCTCCTGATACAGTACACTCTGCCACAAGAGGGGCATTTCAAGGAGAGCCATTTCAGTAGTATTTGGGAATGATAAAAGGTAGAAAAAAGCTTATCTATAAATATTGGGTTAATAAAACTACATTTTAAAAGTAAGTAATTGGAGTTACAGAACAATAACTGCACAACAGGTTCTGCTGAAAACATCAGGTATTCAAGTTTCTGTCTTGTGTTCTAAGGCACAAACTCTTCCTGCACCTATCAACCCATTAATTGGAGTTGCCTGTTCATCCTATGTATATACAGTTCACTACCGAAATTGTTGTTTCATTTTCCTGCAGGACAGAGTAACAATTGAACTAACACTTTCTACATACACATACACATTAGGGTTGTGCAAAGCTTTGGTAGCCGATTTAATTCGAAGGAGATTCGGCCCGATTTGGGGACTGAATCTCTAAATCCGAATCAAATCAGGAGACCAGTTAAAAACTCTGAATTGATTTGAACCGTCCAAATCAATTCAGAAAAGCTTCGGAAAAGATTCAGCTGCTTCGGAGATTCATCCATAGATTTAACA
>NW_005841851.1:3540315-3542455 GCF_000455745.1 Alligator sinensis | reverse complement strand
CAGCAGAGCCCCCCCACATAACCCCCACTCCCCAATATCCCCCCTGCCCAGCCCCGCCTCTGATAGCCCCCCCACTCTGCACAGCCCCAGCCTCCTGGCACTTAAAAAGAAAAAAAGTGCCCCGCACTCACCGACTCTGGCAGCGGTGATTGGGGCCTCTGAGGGCTCATGGCAGAGCCCCCACCATGCAGTGTGGGGCAGAGGGGGTCACTGAGGATCGCCCCACCCGCTTGGCACCCTCTCAGCAGCTGCCCCATGGCACGGGTGCCACGCAGCTCGGCAGGGCACCCTGTGCTGTCTGGGAGCTGGGGCAGCTCCATGTGTCAGCTGGAGCCTGGCACCACTGAGCCCCAGCAATCCCAGCTCCAGAAAGCGTGTTGCACCCTGCCGAGCCACACTGCACCCATGCCATGGGGCAGCTGACACACGGTGCCAGGCAGGGGGGGGCAATCCCTGCTACCCTGTGCTGTGCAGGGGGGCTCTGCTATGAGCTCTCAGAGGCCCTGATCTCCACTGCTGCAGCCAGTGAGTGCAGGGCTTTTTTTTTATTATTTTTTTTAAGTGCCGGGAGGCTGTCTGGGCGGGGAATGGCCAGGCAGGGCAGCCATGGGGGCTTCTCCCGTGGTTCCCCCTGCCCGGGTAGAGGCAGGCACAGTTGGAGGAGCCCTGGGAGAACCTGCAGTCGCCTGGCTGTGCCTGCCTCTCCATGGCCAATCCGAATCTCTGAATCAGCACCAAATCAGCGCCAAATCTCTGATTCTGATTTGGCCGAATCAAATGGGGATAATGATTCGAATCACCAAATCAAATCACTGTCCTCCGAATTGGCCAAATCCAAATCGAATACTTCTCTATTCGCACAGGCCTAATACACATTCTCTCTCTATATATACTCTTTGTGTGTGTGTGTATAATATGGTATCCATTCATCAGCGAGTGATAGCTATTGTAGCTATTCTACTGACTGGTGGTGCATTTTCCCTTGTGGCTGTAGAGACCAATGTTAGACTTGCAGGTCCTGCCACAGTGGTCACAGGTGTACATGGTACTAGGGAATACTGTACTGACAGGCTGTTTTCTTTCATCACGTTTCTGTTGTAACTAGAGTAACCATTTCTTGTTGTGATGTTGCACTCCATGATTGAGAAGGCAGCACCATTCTGTCTTGTCTACTACTAATGCCTCCCAAAGGTTTCGGTTGATTCCAAAAGCTTTCGTGTCCTGCTTGCAGATGTCTTTGAAGCACAATTTTGGGTGCCCTACTATTCTCTCCCCACCTGCAATTTGCCCATACAGGATGTCCTTTGGGTTGCACCCATCTTCCATCCTGCAGAGATAGCCAAGCCAGTGTAGGCACCGCTATTTAAGTAGTGCAGTGATGGTTGGCAGGTTGGCTTTGGCAATGACGTCTGTGTTGATGATTCTGTCTTGCCACTTGAGGCCAAGGATGCACCCTAAGCAGGTTAGGGGGAAGCTGTTCAGCTTCTTTTCTTGATATGCATATGTTGACCATGTCTCACTGCTATACATAAGGACACTGAGGAAGCAGGCTTTGTACACAAGCAGCTTAGTTTTGATTGTCAGTTTTGTATTGTTCCAGACTCATTTGGAGAGCTTACTGAATTTGGTAGCTGCCTTTTCAATACACACATTTAACTCTTCATCCAGTGATAGATGTGAAGAGGCAAGAAAAGACCCTTTTAAGCCCACAGCCACCGAGGGAACCAATTCAGCTGCCCCACCAGAGCCAGTGACCACTAGAGACTGGAAGCCGCTGCAGGGGCCCCGTTTTACCAGCAGCTGTTCGGTCCAGATTGAACTGCCTTGCAGCTGCTCTGGTATTTCTAGCCTACCACCAAGACCGGAAGGCGGGCAAGACAGACTCTGGAGGAAAGCCCCAATACTGGAGCTTGTCTCCCTTGTTCTTGTAGAGAGTGATGATGTTAGCATCACGCATGTCCTGGGGTACTTGACTTCCCTTTCAGCAGCACACTAGGAGTTGATGAAGATGTTGTAGCAGGTTAGCCTTCCCACACTTAAGAACCTCAGCTGGGATGCCATCCTCCCTTGGTGCTTTTCCACCTTTTTCTCCCCACGGCACACTTGCCTAAATAAAAAAGCACTGCGACACATTGGATGT
>NW_005841851.1:3491022-3540255 GCF_000455745.1 Alligator sinensis | reverse complement strand
TGCGGCAGCAGCAGGCGGGGGGCAGGGCTCCAGCCAGGCAGGAAGTGTGGCTCCAGCCCAAAATGCCATGGCACACCGGTTGGGAAATGCTGTGCTAGAGAGTCTATGGATTTGCTAAGTTCTTCAGCTGCAGGTTCTTTGTCTAGCTGTGCCAGTACACTTAGAGTTGGAAGTTGATTCAGTGCCTCTTCAGAAATTTTTGATTCATGGGAGTAAAGCTCTAAGTAATGTTCAACTTAGTGTAACATCTGCTTGTTCTTATCAGCGATTTTTACTTTGCTATCTCTAGACTTAAGGGGGGTGACTTTAGTGACAGATGGGCCAAGGGCTTTCTTTAAGCCGCCATACATAACTCGCAGGTTTCATGTGTCTGAGGCACACTGTACCTCTTGACATAGGTCAATCCAGTACTGGTTTGTTTTCTGTACGTTGCCCTGGTATGTTTCAGCTTAGCCTTGGAACCTTCTGTTGGATTCTGGTTGTATTTCAGTTAGTCTGCATTCTTGGCCTCAACAAGTGGTAGCATGTCTTCCACATGTGCCTCAAGTCAGTCTCTATTTGACCATTTCCTTTTCCCCAAATACTTCTGTGGCTGTTTCTTGAATGACTGCTCTTAGTTCACCCCAGGTTCCTTCGGCATTTGTAGTTGTTGCTTTCATAGCCATAGCTAGCTCAAAGGTCCTTTGAAAATGGAGGCACTTGCTTTGGACTTTTGTGCTATGTACGTTAATTCTTGGCTGACTTGTGCTTGGCTCTATGCAGCCTCTTTGGTATCACATTCAGTTTGCTAACAATAAGAGAGTGGTCTTTGCCCACAAAGTAAGTGTTAGTGATACACAGGTAATACTTAAGGTCCAGGTTTGAGAAGACCTTGGCTATTTTCATTCATTTTCCCAATGCCATGTTGTCCCAGGCAGGTTGACCAAGAGTTGTGATCTGCTCCTTCTCGGGCATTAAGGTCCCCCAAGAGGAAAAGCCTCTCATTTGATGATAGGTGCTCACTGACTTGACGCAGAACATCATAGAAGTTAACTTTTTCGTCTGAACTTGCCTGTAAAGTTGGTGCATAGGCGCTTATGATGTTAACAAACCTGTCAGTTGACTATAGCCAGAATGAGATGATGCGATCTGCTGTTCTAGTGGGGGTCTCAATGGTTTTGATGAACTTGTTGCAGACTGCGAATCTGACCCAGCAAGTATCTTCTGCACTCCTGCCTTCTCGGAAAAAGGTGTAGTTGGCTTCATGAATGGAACCTGAGTTGGCCAATCATATCTCCTGCAAGGCTGCAATGTCAATGTTAAGTTTTTGCAGCTCTTGTTTAATCAGCGTGGTCTTCCAGATGTTGTCCATCATCTGTAAATTGTAGAGGTGCACCGATATATATCAGTGGCATATCAGTTCAGCACTGATAAAAGGACATCTAACATTATCAGCCATCGGCTTTTTTTGGCCAATGTAGCCGGCAATGTCACTGGTAAATACCACATGCATGTGCACAGCCACAGCATGCACACAGCCAGGTATGCAGCCTGGCAGCTTGGAGAACAGCCTTCAGCTGGTAAGTCTATGGTGGTGGGGAATGGGCACTGGGGGAACAGACTGAAGCCCCCATGGTGAGGGAGGGAGTAGGGCAGGGGCAGGCGCTGTCCAGCCAGGGTGGTGATTGCAACCCTGGAGCCGGTAGGAGGACAGAGCCACAGGTGGCTCATCTGGGGGGGCCTGGGCGTGGAGAGAGGGGGTGGGGGTGGCTCCTGCCCCTGCATACATCCACGGGGGAGGCTTGTGCCCCTCCAGATTTGTGCATGGGACAAAGGTGGGTTGCCCGTTGTGGGGTCAGGCCAGGGGTTGCGCTTGCCTCTTCCTGGTGGGGGGTCTGGGCTGGGGCAGGCAGGGGTGGGGCAGGCTCAGCTGCATAAGACAGGTGGTGGTGGCACTGGGAGGGGTGACTATGGGGAATTTTGGGGTGACTATAGCCCCCCAAGCCCTCTAGCACCGCCCCTGCTCACAAGGCTCTCAAAGGAAAAGCAGCAGAGCAGAGTGCCTCGAGCAAGTGAGGTACTAGGAGGGGCCTTGAGGGGCTATGGCCATGCCAAAATTCCCTGTAGCCACCCCACCCAGCACCACTGTTGCCCACCCCACCTAGCTGAGCCCTGTCACAACCCAAAGGGTGTGATTTTTGTTTTTGTGTGCTTTGGCACTGCTAAATTGTTCCCGCTAAATTATAGCTTCTTTGCACAGTGGAGTTTTCTGCTGCAAAAGAGAACCCCGGTGCAAGGGAGAATTTCCCGCCAATTTGAAGCTTTCTTTGCAGGGTGCATTTCTTTGTTGCAGCACAGAAATGCTCGTTGCAAAGAGTTCCCGCCATTTGTATGCTAATTCGAGTCCCATTATTGGCCAGTTCTAAATTATTCACACGTAGCGGCTAGTGATTGGCTTGCTAGCCGTATAAAAGGCTTGAGTGGTTTCCGCCCAAGTTGGAGGACTCCACGAACACCGGGAGGAGGAGACTTCACGCTGTGTGAAGATCTCTAAGCGCTGCGGATCCTTACGGACCCAGCGCATTTCAAGCAGGCAACAGAGGTCTGATCAGCCTCTAGCCTCTCCCCGTCGTCGATCGCAGCCTAGACGTATCCCTTCCTGCGTGCAAAAGAACCGGACCCACGGAGCCTAGCGTACTTCGTGTGAGTCCTTACGACTGACCTCAGAGCTCTTCTACCCGGGTTCGAGTCCTGCAGGTTTATCTTCCCGTCGCCGAAAACCCCTTGCGACATACCCTCGTGTTTTGCATCTTCCCGTCGCCGAAAACCCCTTGCGACGTACCCTCGTGCCCTGCAGGTTTGAGTTTTGTTTTGTTGTCTGTCTGTAACCGCAACTCAAGCAAGTTTTCCAGCCTACACCACTGCCATCTCGGTGTAGGTAAACAATCGTTTAAACTACCGCTAAGCGTTTGTGCCTAATTCCAGCTCGACGGCCTTCCCTCTCCGACCCGGCGTGCCTGGGCTGCTGGCCACAGCCCGCGTGCAGCACGGAAAAGGGCTCGGGTCGCTCCCGGCCCGCACAAGCCCACCCCACCCCAGCCCATGCCAAGAGCAGCCGTGACCCAGCCCCTCCCCCAGGAGGAGGCTGGCACTGCTCCTGGCCCCGAGCACACAGTGGGCAGCCTGCTCTCACCCCACACATAAATCTGGAGGGGGACATGCCTCCCCCAGGGGTGTGCACAGCATCAGGGAGAAGCCCTGTGCCCATGTCAGGTTTGACCTAGAAACCACTACACATAGCCCAAGCAAAAGTCTCTGTTCTGTAACTAATGCTCAGTTGCAATGATAAGGAGAAGACAGTCTTAGATAAAGGAGGCTTGAAAACAAAAACACAATTAGTGGAGTAGGGCAAAGAGCTGATTTAAATATTAAGATTCACACCCCTAGGTGGGGAGAAAGTATGCTAATGAAACATACATGTATGGAAATGAGATACATAGCTAAAACACAGGTATAGAGACATGCTCAGTAAAGAACTCCTTGCGTCACTCCCTTATAACCAATTAGCAAACAAGAATGCTTATGAAGGTCCGATACTCCTGTATAAAAGATGCTCATAATTAAGACTCTGTGTGCTTGTTACGTGAAATTATTCCGCTTGCACCTTGTATTGCTAGCAATAAATCTTTATACTTTCACCCCTGGTATCTTTATTGGCTTTTGCATACCGGGCACGATCCCAGACTTGAGCTGGGGCTCAACACCCACAATTGATTCCTTTTACCAGCAAAGGTGACCCATGGCTTTACTGTACGCCAGTTGAGTTCAGTTTATAATCTATGACTGCCCCCTTCTGTGTTGTGCCCACGCAAGTAGCAAGGATGGAGTATCCTTTCCATTCAGTTTGGCTGCAATGGCCTGAGCACTTGATATGGAGGCACTTGAGTTGCCCATATATCAATGTCCCCTTCTCGGCCTAGCTGGTTGATCCCAAAGGAAAGGCAGAAGCCAGTACATTTGGAGCCAGGGTGGCTGCAGGAGCTGCCGATATGAAGATCTTCAATCCATCTGCCTTTTGGGGCTCCACTCTTAGATTTGTTGCAAATCAAGGCTGCCATGGCATCCACCTTTGTTAACTCAAAGTCAGGTGAGACCAGGCTGGGTCTGCTACCGTTACGACAGTAGAGGGTACTATCTTCAGTTTTCAACACCTAGAGCTGGGTGACGGGAAATAGCCCAGCAACCTCTATGCAATGTAGAGAGGGGTACTAATCTTTATCCCTGGTGGAAGAAATGCAGATCTAGATCTATAGATAGAAGTCTATCTCTATATATGCCGGCATTGCTTTTCTATGCTGTTATTCTTGGAATTATTCATGGGAGCCTAATGCTGAAGCTTGGGAGTTGAATCAAAGTTTAATCACTGCAGTTTATTGAGAACAATAATATTAAATCCTCTCATATAACTTGATATATTGTAAATACATAATTTGCATCTTAATGTGGTAAAATGCAGTAACAAAGCTGAGGATAGTTAGGAAAAAAATCAAAATAAACATAATCTATTCTAGTAGGCAAAAAGGTTTATTTTGATAGCCACATCTTGTGACACACATTGTTTGCAAAAAGAACTAGGTTTTTTTGGTCATTTTTCATTTTAATAACCAAAGTAAATATTTATAATGAAGAAGAAACCTTGTTTAACATCTGAACTAATATTAAGTTGCCACAAGATTAGGGATATTAAATAAATGTGTCCTCCTTTGGTTGGCTCATTCTAGGGCATTTTATTAGTGAATTTCTAGGTCACAGATAAAAATAACTTTCTCCCTTTTATGGGACACTGAAACAGCAAGAGACTGAAGTTGAAATACCCATCTCAGTATTTGTAAGTGCCACATTTCCCTGTGCAACCCTAAACCAATGTGTCAGGTATTAGAAAGCGAGGGTCGGAGAGATGACTGACCTTTCATGTGTGCAAAGTAACAGTACTGTACTTAACTCCTTAGATTCTACTAACAGGGCATGCAGCAATTTTCATTCCATCTGGAATGGATGAAAATCTTGCATATTCGGGGGTAGGTAGAAGCATCTGTGAAAGTGACAACTCATTTTTATGGAGAGAGTGGACTAAATGCTGTCCTTAAATATGATTCAACCTGCCTTGAGATGTGGGGAGACAAATGTATCTCCAACTGCCTTTCTGTGACGTACCCCACATTCTGAGAGTGCACCTAGCCTGCAACTCAACTAAGAACAGTCCAAGGTCTGTTTTAAATTTGCCAGTCTGTAGTAGTCTCTTAACTTGGTGATTACACCAGCAAAGAATGTCATAGCTGAGTGCACTTCAGCTCCACTTCGAAAACAACCACTGTTACCCTAATAATCCTCTCTACTAGGGGCTCTAGGATGGTTGCCTTTGGGTCAGCTGGAGAAGCGCCAAGAGATGAGCGGGCCAGTGCTCCCATTTCTTTGGCTCTCCCAGTGCTTGTGCTTTAATCTCTTCTATCCTAAAAATACACCCTTAACTCCACTGACCTCTCAAATATTGTGTCATTTGTAACCACAAATTTAACTACCATTTATCTGGGGTGAACTCATAAGCTTGTGTGTCTGAAGCTCTGTCTCTTGTTCAAACAGATATCTCAGGCTTTCTGTCTAAGATGTCCTTATGTATCTCTAGCCAACAGCTCAAGGTCAACATTGCTAAACTAGAGTTCTTAATTTTTCCCCTTACCTCCTTTCTTCACTGGGGGCAGCATCATTATCCTGCCTGCCCCTCAGACCCATCACTTAGATCCTACCTTCAAATTGCATATTTCTTGCACCAAGATTGTCTAAATTTTGCAGATTCTGTCTCCATATCATCTTTAAGATTTGTTTTTCATACCCATCCATCCAGTTAAGTGTCATCTAAGATCATATTATAGTATGTCTCAATTACATTACCTTCTTTCCTGGACTTGTCAAGTGCAACCTTGTCCCTCTTGTATACATCTAGAATACTGCTACAAAAATCATTTTTCAGGTCTGTAGCTTTCATCATGTCACTCCCTCTTTTTGCATCTCTGCACTGGCTTCTCCCTTCTGTCACGTCAGTCTTTACTTTCAAGGCCCCTCATGAATTATTCCAGCCTTACCCACCATGTCTTATACACTAATGAGATTCATTATCTTACTCCTCTATTTGTAAAGCACCTATCGTGGTGGAGCCTATTCCTGCTACTGCCAAGTGCTATAACAACACTAATAACAACAAATAACAGCTATAGAAATAATGGGCAGAGAGAACATATAGTGAAATTCACTGATGGTAGTATCCCTTTACAGCAGAGATAGTTGTCTGGGCAGTGTGTGTTATAATAATTATTAGTACATCAAAAGTTTGCCCTGCCAAGAATTAATTACAAAGAAACATAAGTATTGCTAGACTGGATCAAACCAGTAGTCAGTTTAATCCTACATTCTGTTTCTAGCAATGACCTGCTGCCTTCAGTACGATGCAAAAAAACCTAGCAATAGGCAGTTATGAGATAACATGTCAGAAAGGAGGTTTCTTCCCACTTTCTAATAGATGAGTGGCTTACTCCCAAAAAAGGAGTGCTTTTGTTGGTTTCAATAATTTAGGTTTTTTTTAAAGAGACTATAGGTTTATTCTTGTCATCAGTGCAAATGTTTAATTCCTGTTCTAAAACCTACTAAGGTCTTAGACTCATTTATGTCTTATGACAGTGTGGTCCACTTTTATTGGTTTTGAGCTTCCTTCCCTTTGATACCTTGGATGTCTTTGTTCTTGTTTTTATAAGATACAATGAACAGTGATCCAAAATTAGCTTCATTATTTTTGTACAATTTTATTGTGTCTTCCTTTATTGGGGGTTATCTGTCATTGAACTAGGTGCCATCTAGCTACCTCTCTGTTCTTCTAGTTTTGTTGGAACAGATCTATCTCAGGTTCACTCTCTGCTGAAATTGGCAAGGGATGAGGTAGCCATTACTTGTTCACTATAAGAGAAATTCATGCCATTAGCATAGACTCTGAATGATTAGGCTTTATTCAGATGGAGTGTGAAGGAGGTGAGGAATTTAAATTAACCCATTTCTCAGAAGAGCAGCAGCAGCCCTGCCTTGCCAGTTGTGTTTGATGTTATGAGCCTTTGGACCCACCAGAATGCAAATCTATGGCACCTCCTGTAGCCTGCCCACACTTTAACTTTTGTGCTAGTTTCTGTGGGGTGATAAAGATGTGCTCCTCTTCATATAGGGAACTCCATCTTCAGTTCTTTGTGCAGTCCCGGTATGGGATTTAGATAGTACCAAAGGCCTCCAGCTGTCTGTGAATTTTGCATAAAATCAGTTAGGGATATTACACAACAATATTATACATAAAGATGCTGAGGATATAGCATGAGAGATGTGCTTTGACTGCACATCGTATTTGAGATATTTCTTCATAAAGTTTATTTGACAATTATATTTGAAACTTGCAGCAAATGGGATTTTTTTCCTAGAAGGCAGGATAGATATTGACCTTTATTGACTAACTATGATATATCTATATTGAGCACAAGCTTTCATGAACCCAAGTGTTTTTTCTTGGCCATTGTTCTGTTGATGTGTGTTCTGCTTCTACTCAGTAGATTGTATGTCTGGTTTTAAGAGAGATACCAGTTAGCTCTCAAAATGCCTCAGGAATAACTTCTGTTGATGAGGATCTCATAATTTCCCCAAAGCTTTCATGCACCACAGTATGTATCGTGGATGCAATAATAGAAGTTCATCCAGTTTTACCTACTCTCGTGTCAGTGATATAGAATTCTAAAGGATTCTGTTTTTACTTCCACATATATTATCTGTGTTTTTCTCAACTATGGATGTTTCTTTATGTTTCAAATAGATAGAGACGCAGACCTATGAAAGATAGTTTAGATATATTTACATTGGAGGATCTCTTCAGCTATACATTTATACATATCTCAGACTTACCTGTTAATTTCTAGCTTCTTCATAATGTAACTTAAGTAAAAACGTAAAAATGACTTTGTAAAAATGACTTTACTTTGGTTTTCATCATATAAGGTCAGTAATAGAAGCACATTTTATGGCTTTTTGTTGTTGAAATATAAATAATTTTCTAAGATTCTTTGTGAAGAAGTAACATTGTCTTTTTAAATAGCACTAAAAACATTACCAAATGGAATCAGAGCAGCAATACTAGTTTGTTTATTTCAGTTTATATAATGTTAATGGAACTGACGCATGCACGTTGAGGGAGAGTATTCCCCTTTGCATTCTTGATGTTTTTACAAGACATCAAAGTACAATAAAAGAGATTTCTAAGCATTGATAATAGCAACATGATTTTGTTAGTTGTCCAGCTTCTCCTAATCCCTCTGGTTTAAATTTGGTTTATCTCATCACATTTTTCTGCCACATCAGCTAAAATATATTTCTCATATTTATGTATTGAGGAACACTATTTATTATGTTACATCTTAAAATTTGGGGGAATTTACAAGACTGAGTAACATGTTTTCAATTGAAACCAGGGCTAGGAATGCATGGAGCGTTCATATTCAAGCCAAATCAAACATACCCCTGGTCAATTGTTTAGAAGATATAGGACCTTTAAAAAGTTTAGATTGTCCCATTCTGTGCTACCATTGCTTAATATTAATTATTCCATCTTTTAATTCATTTCTCATATTCTTTGGTGTTCGGTCCTCTTTTACCATGCTAACACCTTTAAGTGTGTGGGTCACAGAATGGAAAGTGATGATGGCTTGATAACATTCTAGGATTCTCTTCTTGTTCCACCAGCATGTCTGTTAACATGCTTATATATGGAGCCTTAAGTAGAAAACAAAAAGACATTAAAATCAAATGCTAAGTCACCACTTGTGCCCCACCATTTTAAATAGGAAGATAGATGCAAGCCCAATGCTGCTAAAATAAAAGTTTCCACCTGTGACAGGTTTTGTCAAAGAGCAGCCATAGCACCCCCTTGTGAGCAAGCTCACTTGCTCCGCTCCCATTTCTCCAAATACCCTCCTCACTATTTCACCTGCCACACCTTGATGGAGTAGCTATAGTACTGGAGGAGGCTACCCTAGTGATCCCAGAGTGATCTTTGCGGTGCTACCCTTGTTCTTTCTCACTTGACTCACCCCAGTGTAGCTATTTTTGCCCTACAGCTGTCACTGGTGGTCCTACTGCTTCACTCATGACTTCAAGCCTCTATCCAACGCATAGCCATGCCTGTGACTCACAGGTGTAAATCAATCCTTGTTCATAGCTTTCTGACTCATGGGTTTCCACCCCTTGGGCTCTGTGCACCGTCTAGACTTTAGCACTGCCAGCTTCAGCCCACTTTTCTCTGGCTATAGCCTGGAGCCATAGCTCATTGGTTCTGATCCAGATTCCCAGCCTCAGTCTATCCCTCTCCAGACCTGTAAGGTTAATGATTACAGCATGCTCTAGGGTATGCCACTGTGTGGCCTCCAAACCATCCTTCTTTAGCCAGTCCTAGTCCTCTAGTAACTATACAACTAATTGTTAACAAAAATACAAACCGCACTGGGTAAAAAAACAAGCATGAACCAAAATCTTACCCCTTAGGCACTCACCAACAAATGCGGAGACTCTTCCCCCTCCTCCCAACTCCTCTTCTCATACGTTACAGGGGAGTTTTGTCCTCCTCAGTCAGGCTACAGTGATTCTTTCTGCCCTGAGTCAAACCTATATACTGGCCAGACCCTCCCTTCTCAGTCAGCTGACTCTTGCCGCTCAGTCTTGGCATAGAGGTTTCCATTATCCCTGCTGGAGCATCATTACTCTCAGTTGGTGCTGCCAGCAGTCTGTCTCTTCCCTAAGCTGGCAGCACTACTACTCTAGCAGCTTCTCTCCCAGGGCCGCTTACTACTGTAAGTCCCCACTTTTTCTTGTACTTGTGGTCTACAGACTGGAGCCTTCTTCCCGGGAAGTCTTGGGGGAGCTGAGCTTCTGGTCTTTTCTGGAGCTACATTCTCCTCTTTCAAAGTCCTTTCCCTCTGGGCCACAACATTCCCCTTCTTAAAGGGGCCGCTTAGATTTTGCTTACTTTTCAGCCCTTTTACAGTCCCTTGTTCAAGCAGAATATATATAAAACCAAAGAAAAAGATTTAGCTGTTAGTTCAAATGCTTGGAATTCTTGCCATTTCTCATTATTTTTATCAACAAAATCAAAGTGTAACAAAAAACCTGTTTTTTTCCAAAAAAGCATCCCCAGCCCTGATCTAGTAAAATGCTTGAGCATGTGCTTAACATTTAAAAACATGCCAAAATGTCTAAAAGAATCAGGTATTAAAATAGTAGGACTCTGTTGTTAACCAGTATGTAAAATAGGATAGCCTGTAATGCTTTGCATTTAACAAACACTTTTTGTAGCAGTTTTTGTAATATCTTGACCTTCCTGAAGATATGGGGGGCAGTTGTGGTGATAGTGTCTCATCTGCATTCATTCCTAAACTTCTAACTTACAGAGAGCCAATAACATGTATTAAAGGAGATACCATAACATCCTGAAAATATTTTCAATGAATGTGGGTGTGCTACTTTTTATAGTATCAGCATCTGATGACATATGAATAATTTGCACATCATATTCAGTAAAAAAAAGAAGAAGAAGAAAAAACTGGGCAATTACTGAACAATTGACTCATCGTTTTTATTACTTAGAGAGAAGATACAGTACCACAAAAGACAGTGCATTACATGCACTCTATTGTGTTTTGTTTATCTCACTCATAATACGACAGTTACAATTTTGACAACCAAATTTACAGACTACACTTTTAATTTCCTCTCCACTATTAGAAGAAACACCAGGGCCAGGTACAAACATTACACTTTTACTAGTATAAGTGATTGGAAACTGGTCTATACCCATAACAGGCTGAAGTTTGGCACAAAAAGCCAGTCTGTACCTGTAACAGATTACAAGTTTGGCACGCAGACTGGTTTAAAAGTGGCAGAACCTGGTCTAAGATTTGCACCCACCCCCCAATGTGCAAATGTGTGTTCTGTTTACTACTGATATAAAATACACTGCTTACAGAAAAACACATAATTTAGATTGATTCTGCCTTGGGATTTTTGAATGTCTGCATCTAGCCCAGAAGTTTATTTTAAGACCATCCTCAAGTGTCTGATCTCCATTCACAGTAGGGTCCCTCTGTCTAGACACCTGACCAGACAGGAGCCATACCAAACAGTAGTGTTAAATAATATTTAGGAATCCTTTCTTCGACTCAGAGTTTTTATATGTTAAAATAGATTAATCTGAGCCTTCTACTTCCAGATTACCAGGAAGGGGCTAATCCAGCTCATATTTGAATTCAGTGTTTTACATTTGGCTTCTATGTTAGCATGATCAGGCCCTTAATCTGGTTACTTTAATGCCTGCTGCCAGATCTTTTGAGCTAACATCAAAGCCCACTTCTCCCCATCAGTGCTTCCTCCTTCTCTATTGAAGTCCTCAGTGCTAACACTTTTGACATCATCAGTATAGGTAGCCTGAGGATCATCAAAGATTTCTTTGAAGATTTGATATTCATTTCCACTACAGACAAATGTTGGGCTGAAGAAAGTTTTCAGCTCCACCCCATCTTTTCCCTGGGCAATGATGAATAAAAAAATTCTGAAAAGTTAGATTGTTTGAAATCTGAAACTCATGTGTCTCTTCATGTGAAGAAGCTCAAAATATTTTTAATTTCTCCCTTACTTGTTTTTTAATTTTTTATTTATTTATTATTTTTAGCTTTTCTTTCTAACTGACCTATGGTGTTCAACCAGCAGTTGCTACCTCTTTGGGCCAATTAGTATCTATTGCCATTTTGATTCTTCTTCTCTCTCTCAAGGTCCTTATTTGGATTCATCATTGTAAAACCTGATTGTTTTTATAAATATGTTTTTGTATCAGTCCTTTCCATAAATAATTATCTTCCTGTGACTTCTGTGAACCAAATCACCCCCTTTTTGTCCTTCCAAAACGCCCAGTGAAAAAAAGTTTGTGGGTGAATTCGTGGTGTCATTCAAGTCAATGGTAAAATGCCTGGTGCCTTCAAGCTTCTTTGAGTCAATGTGATATCTTTTATTAGACCAACTGAATAGTTGGAAAAAAGTTCTTAGCAAGCTTTCAGATACAATCACCCAAAAGCTTGCTAAGAACTTTCTTTCAGCTACTCAGTTGGTCTAATAAAAGATACTACATCTACTCCAAGAACCTTGCCTGCCTATGTCCTTAGACCAACATGGCTACAGTCAAAAACCTAGTGCCTTCAGTGAGTATCAGGATTGCACTGTGCATCTGTAAATTGAACAGGATTTAAGCACATTATAGTTTAGACGTAACTCTTGAGGCCGTTTGAAAGGATTGTGCATTTGGGACTCTGAAGACAAAGGAAGTTTGCTAATTTTTAACTTCACTGGATTTGGAAATGGTAGCGCTGTCTTCTCATGCAAGTCTTCTTTCTACTCTAGCAATGTGAAGCTTTTTTTGTTTTTCTTGTAAATAAAGATTACAGCTGTGGAAGCTCAACATTTATTCTAGTGAACAGGATGGGAAGCTAGCATTCAAAATGCCTACAGTATTCTCTAAATATTTGCACTCCTTCCCTTTAAAATGGGTTAGGGTTGTGGTAATGAAGAAATGTTGTAGTCCACATGATGCATATCATTTACATTTCTGGTCCCTCCCAACAGTCATTGATTCCCAATTGATTGTTAGTGCCATGTGATTGATAACTGTTGGTTGAAGGGCCAAATGCACACCTGATGTATATGGGTGTTATGAATATACAGAGATTCATTTAATTCCTTTCAGAAAATTGTGGATCCAAGGGAGTCAGTTCAATTACACAACAACTGCACAATATCTCATAAGATTTACTCTAGTATCTCAAGATATCTGTTTTACTCATTAGAATAAAGCATGACTAGTATAATATTTTACTGTTAATCTCTTGAGACGTCGTAGCAATTTTGGTAATAGTATTATGACATCTGTCTTTTCCATTGTAATTTCTTTTAATGTTGCCTAAAATGACAGTGTCAAGGTTTATAAGTCCCAAAATTGACCTATCTTAATACTGTTACCATAGATGGGGGAAGTCTTCTACATTCCAAATAGCTCCATGCTTTTTTTTAATCTACCACTCAGAAATAATGATAAAAAAGCATATTTTTCTGGGACTCACAAAAGGCATGTTGAATGCTCCCTCAACTCCCTCTGCAGCAGCTGGGACAAAATAGTATACACACTATTCCCAAACCTGTGCTCTGTTCCCAGAGTTAAGTGATTGGAAAGAAGTTTTGGCATTGGAAGCTATGTTGAAGGTATTTGAAGAGAGAAAAGTACAATGTTAGGTTTGAGTGCACTCACTGTAGGTACAGTGGTATTTGCAAAATAAAAGGAAGAAAATATTTACGTGCCTGAAGTTGCAAGTAATTGGTGGAAGGGAAGTTATTCTTAGTGATACGCTTTGTGAAAAAGGTGAGTATCACATCTTATATATTTGGAGAAAGTAGGTTCAGAGAGATGAAGTAACTCACCTAGCAGGTAGAATTCGGGTTAAACCAAGCGTCCTGAGTCTCAGTTCAGTGCTCTATCCAGCCAGCCACACTGCTTTTCCTTTTAAAATATTATCCCTGATTTCTGTGTACACAAGAAAGTTTTGCATATTACATAAGGCAAAGATTTTAATGGGTGATATCTTCTACTGGACCAACTGTATGGTTTGGATAGACTTATAAATTGCATTTGATGTAGTATATTAACTGGTACAGTGCCTATCACCTTGGCAGCTAGAAGTGTTTGCAAAATTTAAAACACAAATAACATGTGCCTCTTGCAATAGGAGATGTAAATAAAACTGAAACTACCAACACTTGCTTCCATCAAGAGTTGGCATTCTGATTATTGCAGAAAAGATGTCAGGCCTAGGAACGCAGCACTAAATAAAATAAATGAGCCTAAGCCTGATGCCCTATGGACACATGCTATAGCAGATGGCCAAGGGAATGAACACAGAGACCGAGAACTTCAATTGACAGAATTATGCCTTTGGACTTGAAATGATTAATGCAGCAAAGCAAGGCTCCAGTATCTAAACCTTTACTTAATCTGAAATCACACTTGTAAAACACTTTCTTCAAAGGAACAGTTCATATAAGATTTTGTAGGATCATGCTCCAGATTTGTAGCCACAAAAATGTTTTAGAGCAGGACACGCAATTATTTCGGCTGGAGGGCTGCTTAATGAGTTTTGGTGAGCTATAGAGGGCTGCAAGGATAGTCCCACCCCTTGGCAGGTGCTCCACCCCTGGTCACCATCTTAGGGCCGAAAGTCCCACCCCTAACCCCTGACCTTTACCACTGGAAATCCCTTCCCTTGCTCCTAGAAGTAGTCCTTGGGTGGGAGGTTGCCATCTTGGAACCAGAAAACTGCACATGGCAGCAGGGAGCAGGGCCAGGCCAGCCTGGCTTCATTGTGCAGTGCTTCCTGCATCACACGTGAAGCTCCTGGGACCTGGCCAGAGTCACGCACCATGGGGAGGGGGGGTGGGGGCGGGGAGCCCTGCACAATAGAGCCAGCTGCCTGGTCCCTCTTGCCACCATGTGCAGCTCCCACGTCTCCGGCAGGGAGTGGGACTGGCCTGGCTCCATCTCGCATGGCCCCCTGCCACTTCTGGCAGAGTCCCAGGATCTGCATGTGGTGTCAGGGAGCAGGGAAGGCTGCCAGCTCCATTGTGCGGGACTTCCCTCTCAAGGCATACAAGTCCCAGGAGCTGCATGTGAGCCATGGGGAACCCTGCACAATGGAATTGGGCCGACCCAGGCTCTTTGCTCCCATCATGCTGCTGGGTGCAAGGCCCATACTGGCATCCACACTCCTGCCCAGCTGCAGCTTCCCCCCACCCTCCACCACTTCCCTACCTGCTGCCCAGAGTGCTGCAGCAGGGACACAAGGAGGAACCACTGGAGGCCAGGGGAGCTGAGCAGTTCCCTAGGCAGCTGCAGCAGAAGCAACCCTGCACAGCAGCTGTGTGCTGGCCAGGCCTGGGGCTGGGGCCCTCCCGGCAAGAGGGTGAGAGTGCAGCACACCGCCCAGTGGTCGTGGGCAGAGCTCAGCCCCATGTGGAGTGCAGCAGGTGCAGCCGCGGGCTGGGTCGGATATGATTAATTGGTGGGCACCTGTCCATGGGCCAGATTCAGCCCCTGGGCTGTATATATATTGCCTGCCCCTGTTCTAAGTGGTAATATATATGATAGAATTACAGTTTTCCTAGGTAGCTTTCTTCATATTTATTTTAGACCAGAAGTAGAAAATTACAGGACAAGGGAGGTCGTTATTGCATTTTTGTGTGTGCATATTTATAAACATTGCAGATATCAGAGGAGAACCTTGGTAGCTGGAATCACCCCTGCATCAGTTGATAGTATCGAAGGAGGTTTATCTGAACACCTTAATTTTGTAGTAATGGACTTTATTCCATTACCCTGACCTGAAGAAGAGCAGTCTGTCTCAAAAACTTATCTTAAATCTCTCTCAACCATGCAGTTGGTCCAATAAAAAATATCACCCCCAAAAATATTCTTGCCTCTATGATGGCTACAACATCACTCTAACATTACCCTAAAACTCATTTTTACTGAATCCTAAGCCTTGGTTCACCAAAACACTTAAGCAAGTGTCTAAGACTCATTGAAGACAATGGAGCCATTCAGTTGTTCTGAAATTGGAATCTGTTTTAGCAAGCAAAGGAGGACAGGTACAACTGTTAAATTGTAGGACTGGATAACTTCTGGTGAGAGTTTTCATTGTCCCTTGAAATGTTGGAAGAGTTTGAGCTGTTCAGTCATGCAGAGGAATTACTGAATGTCCTGCTCTCTTAGATGCCCTAGCAGGGGGCAGGACCTTCAAGGGACAGTTTTGCAGACAATATAACAAAGATCAAAGGTAGGTAGCCTTTCTCCTGCCGGACAGAAAAATAATGCAGACTTTTTTACTAAGAACTAGCATTTTATATCTTTACTAGCAAAAACAGTTAATGGATCCTTTCTCTCCAGTATTTCACATGCAGGGAGTTCTAGGAAGAAAATATATATATATATTTTTATAGTCCCTTACTGGTTGAGTGAAATGTGTTTTTCCTCTTCAATTGTCATTTCCAAGTTGTAGCCCTCACTACTCTCATTACAACTCCATAGTGAACCTTTGACAAGCTGATAATTGTCCGTAGACTTATATTTGGAATGGGCAACACCCTTTGTTAAAATTTCATGTGTGTCAAGTGAATTACTTTTTCTATTTTATGCCAATGTTGTGAAACGGTTATCACCAACAACTTTATTTTCCTTATTTTCCTGGCAAGCAAGATAAATTGGATTACATGCATCCAAACCCATAGATAGTCTCAGCCTCAAGTTACTCTTAGCTGTTGGAGTCATTATATAAAACAGATAATTGAGCAAGTCAACACACTCTTAATGTATACACTATGTGCTTTATTTCTCCTTTTGAAAGAGTCAGGTTGCATAGAAATGGAGGAATTAGATGTGTATTTTATATAGGTAACTTCAGATTCAACCCTCACTTCTTCCAATGTATAGAACCTTTGAGACAGAAAGAATATCGGTGAGGGAGTGGAAACATCGTGTGCCCTCATTCAAGATAAATCTTGTTTCTAGTGCCCTAAATCTTTTCTGTGTACCTCTGTGTCAGGCAAAACATACCTGGCCTATGGATTTTTATTGCTTTGAAAGTGTCCGGGCCAGTAAATGCAGTGGCTGAGTGGAAGCATCTGTACAAACATGTAGATGTTAAAGGTTCAGTTCACATTAACCCGTTGTGACCAGCAGTCAGGCCTTCCTGGTTTGGGGGCCAACTTTGTTTCCTTTTACATCAGCAACTCCGTGCTTATTAACTTAGATGGAACAAAGATTTAAACCTTTACCCATTTCTGTACCTGCAGTGATTTGGTTAATGGTGGCTCCTGATTTCAAAGAGTGAATCTTTTCTGAATTATTTAAGGTTTATTTTCCCCCCCACTTTTTCCCTTAAGAGTTTAGAGGTTATGAGGTCACTCTCCATCTGTAGTTTTCTCAGTCTTAAGGTTCATTAAAAATAAGTGCACTATAATGTTGGGAAATCTTTGTAGCAGGCAAACCATCTGTACCAAGAGGAAGGGAAATCCTGCTTATACAGGTTTGTATCTGGAAAGCATATAAAATCTGTAACCTGGGTCCACATATGTCTAAAAGAATTAACTGTGAAACGAGAGAGTGAACATCCTACAGTAATATGTGATGTGTCTATATTTCTTTTCTCCATGTTTGAGTTAAGTGTCTAAATCAGCTTCTGAGAGTTCCCTGTCTGTGACCTCTGGTACATGTCTGTAATCTCATTTCTTTCCCACAACAACAGAGCTATAAAGTGATGATTAATGTGTTTGCCGATTTTGCAATTAAAAACCCTGGGCTAGTCCTGAACATGCTGATTCTATTAGACTAACAGGGAGTGCTGGAGATGTGGCACTAATTGTGATAAAAAGGGTCTTGGTGTGTCTCAAGCACATCCCCATTAACTCAGTTTAATGAGGCATCACTTTAGAATTAGAATCTCAATGTACAAATCTCTTCTCCACTTTCAGTTATACTGCTACTTTTATAACCTAAGATACATACTTTTTCTATCTAATATATTTGTCCGGAAAGCATTGCACAGTGTCTGTGTGATTAAGAACAATTTATAACAATGCATAATTATTTAATGTACACTGAGAAGGCTTTAGATAACTCAGTGATAATGCCTTCCATATGCCTTCTAGAGGTGGTCCTGGTCTTACTTTCATGTCCTGGTCTCATATTAGAAGTGGAGGGGGGGAGTTTGTGATACCTTTTATAGTATCATCTGTATGGTTGGGAGAGATGTTAGACAACTTTTGGACACACAGCACCTATACAGTTGGTCCAATATAACGTATTACCAAAATTTTTCTTCCTTATTGCGTATTTCTTGGACTGTGGTAGTTATACAACCACTTCAACCCTACTACTGATTTCATATTCTCAGAGGTAGCAGCTGCTTACCACAGTAGGTACTGGGTTGTTGGGGAGTCAGGAATAAAGCATTTTTTGATAGTAACCAATTACCTCTTACACCAATGGATGATCATTGTGTCTCTGATGGGAGTCAATCCAGTCTTCCTTATGCAGGAGAACTCTGACTGTAGCACAGAATTTAAAGTTATAAGAGGGGAAAGTTGGGGAAGGACGATGTACCATTGACATCCAAAGTCCAAGGTTCCCTCAGGATCATCTACCACACTATAGCCTACCAAATAAAATGACAACCTTGCCCTAATTTTTTATTGATTCAGGTGCAGCTTTTACTCTCTCCTGAGGGTGTCCATATTACCTGTCTGTCTCACTATAGCCATCTTCAGAAATTTGAAAATTCAGTTTTAGTCATTTTAATAATCAACTTTTAACTTCCTTGTTCCCATCCTGCTCATAACTCCATTTGGGTTCAAGCCTGAAAGTTGTGGGTTTTTAGCATGGCTAAAAAGATGTTAAATGCCTAAAGGTAAGCAGATAGAATTAATGGTCATTTTAAAACATTTTTACTATTGTGACTTGATGAAGGTCCCAGAGGAAGTTCTTTTAGCATTACATCTGAGTTATACCCAGAAAGTCCTGGCTTGTAGTACTCTAACCACTAGAATACAGTTCTCTGCTTGAATGGACCAGGGTTGAATGGTTTTGAGTCTGATAACACAAAAGAAAAAATCTGACCCCTATCTAGAGATCTCCCTTAAGTTAGATACAATAGCAACTTTGATTATCTTATTAATATAAAACACTTCTTTTTTATTTTTACTTTCAGATAGGCTTTTCTTCTAAGCAAAATGCAAAACAGCCAGTCTTGCACATATGGAGGATTGCCAAATCTTCTAAACCATATTTTGGTTAAATTACAGTACCCAGATTTTAGTAACAAAGCACATTGATTTTATATTCAAAAAGATTTTTATATTTAGTCTGTTAACCTTTTGTAATTCCCACCCACAGCTCTAAACTGTAGAACATTTTTATGCTAATTATTGTCAGTAGGGTATCTGCCATGGCCCCTTAGTAATTTAAACCCATTGAATCGTAATGCAGGTGCTGATAATTGCAGAACTGCTATTGTCTTAGTGGTTGTAGCGTATATGTTTCAAACAGTTCCTTGCAAATTGGATTTGAGAACATTAAAAAAATTGCACAACTAGAGATAACTTAACATTATGTTTAAAATAAAACCCAACAAACTGGAATTGTATTCTTATGATTTTCAAGAGTTGCCTCTCTCCTCTGCAAGACAGACAGTTTTGAAAACTTTTTTGTCTTTAAGCATTCATTAGTATGACAGGCACTAAGGTCTCAGCAGCTTGTGTTTTGTAAGTCTATATTTGTTCCATTCCTCTTACAAATATACTGGAATTTGTAGCTGATAATTTTGGAAGGTACTATCATGTCTTGCCCATGAACATAATCCTACAAATAAAGCATTGGAACATGAGTCAGGAGATCTGAGTTCTAATCTTATATCTTCTGTTGGTGTTCTTTGTGACTTGAATAAAATCACTTCCCTTCCTGGTGTCTGTTTTCCAGATGTAAAATGGGAATAACAATTCATATCCTCCTTTGTAAAGCACTAACCAAAAGTCTCTTGAAGTAAGTGAAGAGCTTTCCACTGATCTTAATGGCCTTTCTGCCAGGCCTTATGAGAACTTAAAATAAGTAAATAAATGTGTGATTGTGGCACCATATACTTGAAGAATCCATTTATTGATGGACTAATAACTAGGCACTAAACATTTTGATGAGAAATTTCAGTATTCTAAGTTGCAGGACAGGGCAGTGTATAAAACTAGGTATCACGATAACTTTTTAAAAGAAACTAGTTAAATTTTGTAATAAGTTCTCTCTCAGAATTCTTGGATTTCACAAAATTCTTTACTGTGGGTGAAATTTGTCTATATTAGGGGGCTGTAGTAGAGAGAGCATACAGAGAAAAAAAATCAAAATTAAGATTTTTATGAGCCTCTCTTTACTGCCATAAGATATAACTTATTTTTTTTATTTTTTATTTTTTATTAAAACATTTAAAATTCCTCAGCATCAAATAAAAAGATGCGGTCCCTCCCCCAAAGAGGTCCTGGTCTCATGTAGAGACAAGGGTGCAGAGCTTCAGCAATGACAAAACAATTCAAGATTCCTGGACAGGATGGTCAGCAGTATAAGCAAACATTTTTGCTATCATCCTATTCATTGGGTCTCAGTGCTGAGGTTTTGTGCAGAGTTGGGGCTTTCCAACCACTGCCATTAGAAGAGTGAATGGCAGTGACCATGTAGCAGGTGGCATACATGATAGTGGTAAGTAGTGATTGACTTTAGTGGGTTTGAGATTAAATGAAGGAGCACAGATCCAGGTATTGAAGTTGCAGGAGTCTGGAAGTATAAGAACTCCACCACTGATCTGGCATGGTAGTGTTTTCTTTAAATTTTTAGTTTCACATTTTTTGATGCAAATGCTGTCATTTTTTTCCTAAGCACTTTATGAAAACCCAATCCTGTGGCAATGAAATTTTCTGGTGCAGAACATTTACAACCTGAAGTACATGTTCACAAATAGCCATAAACCTTCATGCTGAGTGGTGAATTGTGGATGCGGCCTTTGTTCTCCCCTTTTTCCATTCCTATTGTGTCACTTTGTGAGTATCTTCAAGGCCTCATCATACAAGAAAACTGTATTAAATTGGTGCCTGTATTGTGTGGAAGTATATTTTCATTTAAGAATATCTCACCTTGGGTGCCTATACACATGCTTGGGGTGGAGAGGAGCCGTTTTAAGTAGAACAGTTCCCCAACGACAGCTGCTCTAATTAAAGCAGCTTACTGTCATATGTATTAAAGCCCCTGCATTTTTAAATGGCTGCAGGGGGCACTTTAAATCTCATTCAATTAGCTATAGTTAAAGTGGCCCCACATCCATTTTAAAATACAGGGAGGCTTAATATACGTGACGGTGAGGTGATGCTGTACCATTCTAATTAGAACGCAGAGCATACTCGATTAATTGATTAATTGAGTCTGCTCTGATACATTAGAACATGATCCAGCACATCTATAGGCAGCCACTGATTTGATAGTCAAGTACTTACCTATTTAAGTTAAATTAATACCATTCTTAAACCAGAATAAGATTGTCCATATGTGAGGGGTGTGCTAATTTTAACTAGTTAAATAAACCAGTTAAAGTTCTTTTAAATACATTGGTCCAACTCTCATATATATAATCCCTGGTTTCATCTCTTTAAAATACTTTAAGGCATTCTTAACACACATCCTTCTGGCAATCGCTTGTTCTGCAGTTTTCAGATCTCGTAGTGACTGAATTCTGAATACTTGTGAGACTTGCTCACTGCGTCTCAGGATCAGGCTCTTAGTGTCCAGTTTACCTCTGCAATGATCACACTGCTGTCAGTGACACATACTTCATTTACTTTTGTTTGTAGGTTTTACAACACATACAGTAAATTTGTAAGATCTTCACCTTGTTGCAAGACATCTTGGACTCAAAGGCATGAATAATGGATAATATAGTAGCCATAGTTCTACATTTCTTTGCTTCTTTATCAAATTAAACTACAACCTGGCTTTGATGTACTATTGTGGGTTTTTTTGGTCTTAATTGATGTTAGTTTTGCAGGGTTCAAATGGAACATAATTTTGTAAGTTAATGGATGATTGAAATCGCTGCCTTCATTGTTTCATGTTTTTTGAGCCGGCAATGAAAGCAAGCTATTAGTTAAATCTGCTGCCTGTGTTTTACATTAGGGAAGTTTGGGTTTTGCTATTGGAAACATGCAGTGTGTTTTCCTTATGGAAAATCTGGCAATTTAGCTCTGTGTGGCTCATTTTTATTATAGGTAATTTGAACAGTACTTTCTAACATCCGCTGTAGCTTTTAAAGCAGCACCAAGAGATAAATTCACTTAATTATAGTTTTACGTATATACATAATATCTAATATATAACATTTTTTAATTTAATAGAATACCTGTTTAGCGCTGTCAACAGTTTTCCAGACAGAATTTATGATGAACAAAATGAAATCAGTTTAAGCAGTACCAGCAAACTCGGCATTGATCCTAGCTAACGATACCAGTCCTGTGTAGTTTACACCAGATGGAGCCATTTCAAATGAAGAAAACAGACAGTGATTATCCACTAAGGAATCCTATGTGCCAGGTGCAAATTTTATTCTGGTGGCATCATATTAGATTGATGTAAACTGTTGTCTAGAAACTAAACCAGAAACAGACCCGTCATTTCTCAAAGCTTACACTAACAAACTTGGTCACTAGGTATCAAAGAGTTCTGTCCCAGAAGTAATCTACAGTTGAGCTGTATTTGGGATATTGCCATTTCACAACATAAGCAATATACCAAATGTTTAAAAAATTAATAGTTTAAATTTATTTTAATACGTATCCTGGGCATGTATGTTCCATTATTTGACCCAAATGACATTAGCATTCGACATGTAAGTAACCAGACACAGACACAGACATTGCTTAACAAGGGGTTAAGACAGAATATTTTTATTTAATATATATTGCAAATCAGTGTGCAAAATACTGAATTACCCCTTTGGTTATTGCCTCCATTTTCTTATATGGTCTCCAAAGGATTTCTCTGGCATAGATTTCTCATTGTCTTTAACACTAATGATGCTGTCTTTGTGTGTTTCCATTTGGCACGTTTTCCACTCAGCACACTTTGGAATCATTATGTTGTCTATCCTTAGAAAGTATATGTTGCAGGGAGGGGTGTAATAGAAATACCAAATTATCATACACTTACAGACATATATTAGAAATGATTATCAACTTGTTTGTGAGAATAAGTCATCATGAAGACAGTGTAATATGAGGGCCAATGCCAGTATGATCCCTACGTAACTTTCATGTTTGTTAAAAAAAGGGAATTGATTAGTGCATAGGCTGATTGGTTGAAGTAAGCTTCATGTGGACACTTAATTTTAGACTTCTGCAGTTTTCTAGTGCTTTGCTTATTCAGTGAGCACTGATCAATCTGGAGTCAAAATTTAGATACTACATTGAAAGCAGTGAAGAAAGATGGTAAATGGTAAATTTCAGGTAGGGGAAAGAAATAAATGGAGTATTTCGTCTCCATTTCCCATGACTGAAAGAAAATATACCATGGACAAAGTGCTATCCATATGTGAGTAATACAGCTATGCATGCTTTCTCCTTGTGCTCATATGTCCCTAGTGATCAGAACAGATTTTCTATATTACTCAATTATAGACAAATAGGGCTAGAAGGGACCTCAGGAGGTCTACTTCAGTGGGGGCCAAGCTTTTTGCATAAATTAAGCCTGCACCCTCCCCAAGTGCCACTCATATCCCCTTTCCCTGCTTTCTGCTCCTGATCTGCCATGTGTCATACACAGAGGCTGCCCATGCCACTTGTAGCATGCATGCCACAGGTTGGCCACCCCCCGATTTAGTCCAGTCCCCTGCTTAAGGCAGAAGCATCCCTGATTAAAAACCATCCCAGTCAAGTATTCATGAAATCTGATCTTGAAAATTTCCAAGAATGAAGATTCCAGAGCCTTTCTGGGTAGCATTTTCCACTGCTTAACCACCCTCATAGTGAGAAAGTTCTTCCTAGTATCCAACTTAAATTTCCCCTGCTGCAATTTGAGGCCATTGCTCCTACTCCTGTCTCTTAAAACCAGAGATAGTCTGTCTCTGTTCTCTTTATAACCAACATTCTCTTCTAGTTCTTTCAGCCTTTCTTCATAAGTCATGTTTCCCAGGCCCCGAATATTATTTTCATTCTCTGCTGGACTTTTTCTATTTTTTCCACATCTTTCTTGCAGTGCAGGGCCAAAACTGGTTGCAGTACTCCAGGTAAGGCCTCACCAGTGCCAAGCAGAGTCAAAGGATCACTCCCCTTGATTTGACACTTCTGTTAATGCAACCCAGTATGCTATTGGCTTTTTCTTTTAAGACACAAACACACTGTTGGCTCATATTCACCATATGGCCCGCTGTAAGTACCAGGTCCTTTTCTGCAGAATTGCAGCCTAGCCAGTCATTCCTAGGCCCTTGTTTGTGCATGTGATTGTTCCATCCCAAGTGCAGAACTTTGCATTTGCTGTTATTGAATTTTACTTGATTAATTTCAGACCATTTCTCCAGTTTCTCGTGTTTTTTTTTATCATTAGTGCTAGCCTCCAGGGTGTTTGCAACTCTACCCAACTTGCTGTCATCTGCAAGTTTGCTAAATGTGGACTCAGTCTTAGTCTCAAAATCATAAATGAATATACTAAGAAAGATCAGACCAAGGACAGACCCCAGTGGAATCACACTTCGATACCTCCTGCTGATGAGACACCAAACGCGTGTTCAGCATGTATGACAGATGACTACTCACTGAGCACTTGCTATGTATCCATCTTACATACTTTCATCTAGTCTGTATTTCTTTAGCTGATTAATGAGGATGTTGTGGGAGACAGTGTCAAAAATCTTGCTAAAATTAAGGTATATCACATCCACCGCTTTCCCCTCCATACTCTGTCCACAAAGTCTGTCACCTTGTTATAGAAGAAAATCAAGCTGGTCAATCATGACCAGCTCTGGCATGACTTGTTCTTGATGAATCCATGTTGGCTGTTCCTGATCATTTTGCTCTCCTCTAAGTGATTAGAAATAGATTCCTTGATGACCTGTTCCATGATCTTTCCTGGTATTAAGGTCTGTGTGTTGATCCAGGATTGTGGCAACAAGGGTGTGACGACACTTCATTCAGGGGTGGAGCACATAAGCAGCGAAGAGAAGTCATTGTGCAAGTGCCTCACAGCTTTCAAACAGATCCAGAGCATGCTGCTCTTCAGTCATGCCCTGCCTTCTCCCCTTCCCACTGTTAAATTTAGCAGCAGAGAAAGGAGGAACAGCATGGAATCTTAAGAGCTAATTGAAAACAGAGACTATGTTGCTGGCCACTCTTCCCCTCTTTCCCCTGATGCTAAACTCGACTCCTGGAGGAGTGGGAGGAGGATAGGAGGGAAGAGAAGAGGGAAAAACAGCAACCTCTAGAGCTTCTTGAAAGCAGGGACTCTGTGCAGAGCCCATGCTGACCAGTGGTAAGTTCAGAGTGCTCACAGCACATGTGGAGCTCTCAGCAGGAGCTGGTCTGAAGTGGCGCTATGCTCTGAGAGCTCACTGCACATGCTGAGCACAGAGAAAGGCAGAGTGAAGCCATGCTACTGCACCACCCCTAGAACTGCCCGGTCTGTCAGACTGACTAGTTTGTCGTTCCCCAGGTCCTCCTCCTTCCCTTTCTTGAAGATGAGCACAATATTTGCCCTTTTCCGGTCATCTGGGACCTCAGTTGACCTCCACAAATTTTCAAAGATGATAGCCAGTGGCTCTGAAATTACCTTAGCCAACTTCTTCTGTACTCTAGTGTATATCCTGTCCAGCCCTGCTGACTTAAACTTCTAGCTTTTCTAAGTAATTCTTAACCTGTTCTTCCACTACTTTGGGATGTTTGTCTCCTTCCCTATTTTTGCAGCCCATTGCGTTCACCACATGATAGCCAAACTTTTTTCTGAAGACTGAAGTAAAAAAAAGGCATTGAATGCATTAGCTTTCTCTATATCATTCTCTTTATCACCTAGCTTCATTCTGAGGGGTGCTGAGTGGCTCTTACAAAAGGGCTAATCGTCTTCAACTCTTGACATGCTGGGAATTAAGGGAGCTTTCCTGCTCAGGGTCCCATGGTAAAGGCAATCAGTTGTTCCCTTTAGATTTTGGTAGTCCTAAAACAGATCTTAAAGATGATTTTAAAACTTATTTCATAACAGTAGTTTCATTTGCAGTAGGAAAATTTGTGTACTGTAAAGCTCCATAACACCTTGTTTGCCTGCCTTTCAAAATCAGTGTGGGGACAGCAAAAACAGATGTTTCTGTGACTATACTTTCTAGATAGAAATAGTACCTTTGGTTCAGAGGTTAATTCTGCATACTTGATTCAAGAGATGTTACTTTTTTGTATGTTCCATGTGCAATTCTGCTATATTGGAACTTTCTATGTAAAGCAAGTACAAACCAGCAGCATTCCATTAAGGCGCCAGAAAAAGGAAGGAGAAAGCACTGGTAAACAGAGCGTACAAGCATTTTTTGAAAACAACTGTATAATAGCAGTGTATCTCTGCAGTAATAGAATACTCAAAGAACAAACACTTAACAGATATTAGTCACCTTGCCTAATGGACTCCTGGAAAGTGCTTATATACTGCAGTGATGATCATGGTATGGGAACCTATATGGAAGAGAATAGAAGTTTTAGTGGGATGCTCTTTCATATGTTCATAAGAGTGCAGGTGGAACAAACAGTGCTTTTCCTTTCAAAATACTTAAGGAGTTCTGTACAACAACAGAGCTACTCCTTAGATGCAGCGTACTTGAGAATGTACTAGGAACAATAGTATAGAACAGAATAAGATGAACATTGGCTTCTGTCTTTTGCAGTGTTATAGACTTAAGTTTTCAGAGTTGAGAATCTTGTTTTATCTCCTGTGAGCCTGAGCTCTCTCCTGTTTCTTTCAAAGAACTGAGGAAAATCAGTAGAGCCTAAAATTCCTTAAAGAACTGCATTGTGACTGGTAAGGTGCATAGGTGCTGAATGCCCTCAAATCTGGGGCTGGGGAGCATTCAGTATTTTAGGGTTAAATAAATCCTTTGTCAATTTGTCTTTTTGAGACATCTTTATACTCCAATTTATAACTCCAGGTATTCCACATTCCAGACAGAATTTTCAGAAGCAATATAGTGATTTCACACTATAAATGGAGATTATTTTCAGTGATTTCTCCTTGTATGCTTATCTGTGCTTTATCTGGTACCCTTTTTTTTTTCTTTTTGCCAGAAACTAACATTCTCACTGATAAGATATTTGTTCTGAAAGTATTCGATGCTGCATCAGTGTTTGAGGCAGGTACAATTGACATCACATTGCTGACATTTACAGTAAATTGAAGATCTTTTCTTTGGTCTTTTATGTTGTTAGTGCCTATGCATGCCAAATAATTTTGTTCTGGTAAAGTGGTGGTCAACACATTAGCCATTTTCATGATCTGAGCCAACCTTTGCTTGAAATCTCACATTAGATAAAGTCCCTCCCCTGGTGGTATCTGGCTGATGATACTGTCAAGTTGCTGTTAGAGCAAATGTTTATTTTCAGAGACTGATGAGAGCATTGGCACATACATATGATGATAGCAAAGCCACTGATGCTAGATTGTCTTGTGATATCCATTCTACAATTGCAACAGGGCGTATAATATACCTCCTTGGTAGGGAGGGAATGACTAGATAACTCCATATTCTTTTCTTACTATCACTTATGCTGAAGGAAATGAAGCAAGACTGAAATTCATTTTAATGGAAATTCTGTGAAATGAAATCTTTTAGCTAGTACCATTTTGCCATTTTATTTAATTAGTATTGTAAACAGAAGCAACTTCACATATACTTTTTGTTTCTCTGTGGATATTTAGACCTAAGTTGTTTGTACAAATTGAGTACATACACAACTTACTTGCGTCTGTAAATATGCACATTTGTGGCTAGTACTATTTGCATGTACTTTTACGAATTTTGCATATATATTTCACTATTTATATGAACACAAATAGATTTAGTAGGCATGCGGATGAGATCATAAATGTAACTTTTATAATTACATATACTATATACGTTTTTTGGATAATCTTACATTGTAAACTATATTTATATGTGCTCAGAGAAATGATTGCACTAATGTGCTCTGTTACTGTTACTGTAGCAGTAATAATTAACCAGCAGAATATAGTACTGGGTCATTTTGCCTGGGACAGTGCAGCATCTACCTGGTCCTCACTGCAAAGAGAATTATTAGAAAGCTGCTATTTATTTTTCTATATTTTTTCTAAATCCCTCCATGTACTTATTTTTTCTTCTGCTGAATTTTTCTTCTCCCGCTTCCTTCTTTAATGAATGAAACTTCTTGGTTAATTGAATCTAGCATTAAAGACTAATGCAGTGTGTCTGGTCACCTTTAAATGAGACATATCTATTACCCCTAGGACCAATAGCATTTTATTTAAAAAAAAAAAAAAAAGAGTTCATTTAAATGAACAAAATATTACGGCATTTAGATATCACCATAAACATGTAGTAGCTATTTATGTCCTGTTATTAGGCATCACATCTGCAGTTTTATGATAGCTGCCTTATCACTCTAAGTGAGGGTTGCTTATTGCTGATAATTCACTCCCTCCCCTCCCAATACCTTCAGCTTGATGTCCTACACAGGTGATTAGTGTGCTATAATTGACTTGGTTGTAAAAAGATAATTAATTGACATTTCACTCCCAGAGAGGTCAAGCTGCCCTATCTTCTATGGTCGTTATGAGACTAGTCATCCTGCTGGTTCTCACCCCCCTAAGGTGAAAGGATGACCTTTATCTTGCTGATCAAGTCATAATTGTTGTAATTAAAATAGACACGAAGGGAGAATTTAGGGAGTAACTCTCCGGTTCAGATGTATTGCCTGCATGTTGCTTAAATGGTGTAAAAATAGGATGTGTAGGTCTTACTAGGAAATCTAAGGTATTTTAATGCATCCAGTACAGTGTTATCTCCACTGCAGCCTAAACCTGTTTTGCATAGTGGTTTCACCAATGTGGCTGACAGAAATATGAATAGAAATGCCTATAAATAAGCGAGGACACACGTTTCTGAGGCAACCAACGTGAGGAATTTTGCCAGGCAGCTTGAAATCATAAGCTTTAAGCACCTTTCTTGAACATTCAGTTACTTGATACTGTTTCAGTCACAGGTTCTCCAGCATTTTCTTGGCATGGACTACAGTTCAATACACAGTTTATTTAAATGTAGGGCTTCCACAAATGTGGAGGGGGCTCTGAAATATGTCAGGGAAGGGAATGCTACAGTTGGAGAACATTATAAAAATATTAGAGGGGTTTGTGGAGGAGGAGGAAATTGGATTCACATAGCACCTAGGAAAGGCATAGTTAATTATTTCAGTGTTGTGTACTTAGTACTAAAACTAGAAAAGGTTTATATGACTTATTAGGTCTTTTTAGCTATGGTTCTTGGTAGTTTAAACCACTTTCTCTGTTCACAGCTCTGTGCTAATGATAATTAAATAATCCCTTGTGAGGCAAAGCAGAACTATTGTCCTGTTTTTCGAGATGAGAGAACTGAAGCACAGAGGGTGAAAAGACTTAGTCAAGGTCACACAGCTAGTCATTGTCTCCATCAGGATTAGAATTCAGAGGTATGTGGCTTCTTGTGCTTGCTCAAAATGCAAGACTTTGCCCTCCACAGCGCTTAATGCATTTTGAAGGATAAATATTTGTTTTTTGCCAAACCTGGTTAGGCTTTATTCAAACAGGCAGAAGTTTAACTGTTTATCTACATTTGGGCCTTGTCTTATTTCTTCACTAAAAAGCTGCTGGTATCCCTTCCCTCCACATGGTCAACCACTCCAGAAAGGATGAGTTTGGTTCAGTCTTTTTTTTTCCTGAACTTGATTTCCCTTCCCTACTGATTGTTATGCCAATTCTCCCTTAAAAGAAAAGTAGTATCAAGACTGCTTTTTTCAGTGTTAGATACTTTGCTGGAAAATGAACTGGACAACAGTTATCAATTAAAAAGGTGGTAGTCATACCTAGTGGATACAGAGTCCCTATTGAAACTATTAGTGCATTAAGAAATTGAAATAAGGCTGTAAGCAATATGGTTCTTATTCATTGCCCAGAACATAAATACTGCTACTACAGCAAAAGCTAATGGAGAGAAAGATGTTCGTTAAAGAACGTCCTTGCAGAAGTAGACTTAACTTTTTATAATGCCATATAATGATAAAATTAAGGATCCATAGAGGTAACTACACTTCTTACAATTAGAGCTTCCTTCTTTTTACAGTTTTTACATAGGATAAAAGATTACAGTAACAAAATAATGTTTTTACATTCTGCCTTCCAAAAACAAGTCATTTTATTTGGGGTTTGTGGCAGGGCACTGGTGGTGCCACTTCAAGGACTGGGCCAGGGAGAGGCAGGTGCCTGTTGAGGGCGGCCATTTTGAGACGCAGCTCCCTGAGCTGAAGGCAGTTTGTGATCAGCCGGCCGAGGAGAAACATCTCTCTGCTGAGCTCTGCCAGGAACACCTTGGAGGTAAGGGTGAGGCTATGGGGATGGCTTGGAGGCCTCATTGGTCCTGAGCATGACCTAAAACTACACCCTACCAGGGCAGGAAGGCCTGGTGGGACTGCTGGTGGCACGGCAGTCCCCATGCAAATACCAGGAGTGATCACTTCCCTGGTGGAAAGTGGGCCGGGGCACCTTAACCTCAGCCCCCACCTTCAGGTTATATATTGCAGGGAAGGCCAGGTAAGCTTCTTGAAGCGCCTGAGCCTGCTGGGGTGAGTGATCTCGCGGGGCCAGGCACACTTTGCAAATCACCTGAGCCAAGAATGGGAGACCCCTGAACCCTGTGAGCAGCCAAGCAACTTAACCTGACCCGAGGTACCTGACTGATCTAGGCTGGGACCAGGACCCAGAGAGCAAGAAGCTCGGGATCCCGACTAGCCTGAGATGGGGCCAGGGCCTAAGGGGGAGCCAAAGTTCCCAGAGAGGGGACCACAGCTAATAGGCGAAGAGTACAGCTGAGTTTAGCTGCCTGGGATGCCATCTGTGAGGCTTGGGCCACAGTGTAGGGATGGAACGGAGCTGCAGATATCCCCCTAAACATCAGGGTTCGAAATGGGCAGCTTCTCGCCTAAGTAATATCTTAATACTATTACAGCAGGGCGTGGCAGATGAGTGAGCTGGGCGGCTGGCCCATAGACAGGAGGCGGGTTGGTGCTTCCACTGGGCGTGAAAGCTTGCCCCTGTCACAGGGTTGTGTTTTATGTGAGAAAATATGATATTCCGTTCCACTTCCACATACAGAACTACCTGCCTAACCAAATTGGTTCTGCAGGGATGAGAAGTTGTGTGGGAGGCTATAACACCTTCGCTTATTCAACTACCGATCTCAAGAGTACCCAGAGCAGGGTCTTCTCCCTCAACTCTCCTGCCATGCCTTGGTGTTAATGGACCTCTAAGGAGGGGTTCAGTGCTGTAATGTGGATTTCCCACTAGGGTCTGGACGTGGTAGACAGTGGCGCTCCGCTCCCTTACACCGCAGCCATAAGCCAACCATAGGTGTTGAGGCATTACGGTCGTGTGCTGTAGCTTCGGCTATATCCAATCTCAGTGTTCGTCGTCAGGATGTCCCGACCCCCGCTTCTTTAGTGGATTGGCAGTCGGGTCAGATAGCATTTCTCTGACCTGCTTGTGGCTGTTGGCCTGCTCCCTATTCTCTAGGCCCTGCGCACCCAGGTGGCCCTTAGGTAAAGGGCCACTGAGGTCCTGGCCTCTGTGGCCTCTCGAAATCATAGCCAGTGTTATTAAAAAAAACAACCAACAACAACACAAAAGCCTCCACTGTGGAGGAACTAACAATTAAGGGCAAGTACCTTGATTGAGTGTCTGTTGTCATCTTCACTCCCTATGGGAGCTGGCTCCAAGCCAGGCTGGACCCATTGCTCCATCTTCAGCCTGTTGGGGCCTTCTTCCCCTGTCCAAATGACTCCCTAGCGGCCCTAGCACCCTGCTCTCTCACTGCCCTGAGACCACCCTTGCCCTGGCCTCTGCTGACCCAGAGGCAGTTCCCTCTCTTCGCCTGCCGGCACTCTGCGTGCCTTTTAAATTTCCCACGGTGGCACCTGTGGCTGATGTCATCAGCCGGGCACTGCCTAGATTGATTGACAGGGAGCTTTTAAATCATGGTGGTGGTGCTGCGCATCGCTGCAGCTCTGGCTCTCCCTGTTCTAAAGGTAAGTTCTCTCTTTTCCCTGGGGTTCTCTGCTCAACCCGTTCTGGGTCAGCCGGCAATTTGGGGATACTTAGGGAACGTGCAACATCCCTTTTGACACAGAGGCTATCCCCCAACACCCTGGACTGTTCCTCAGTGGTCTCACTCTTTGAAGACTCCCCTCACAAACAGTTTTCTTGCTGGTTTTATTGGGGACAACCAGGATAGTATTAGAACATACCTACCTTGTTTTATTTTTTAGCTGCTGCTGACTATGTATGAATATAGATGTAACTGTCTGCACTTCAGCTCTTTTGTGATGAGGAGGGGAGCTACTGTGTACTTCATGTTTGTGTGCTTTAAAAAACAATGGCTATCATTTTCATAGCCATGAGTCTACAGTTAAGACTCCTAAGACCATATTTTGGCAACTGAATAAGTGCCTTGAATTTCCAAGTTGAAATTATGCTGCAATCAATTGGAATTTGCCATTGAAAGTTAGTCCACTTTTATTTTGGTTCCTCCATATAAATTTAGAAGCTTAACTTCAGGTACCCAACTTTAAACATGTAGGTTAAAGGTTCTTGATTCTCCTCTCATGCTTCATATCTATTTAACTCCTTGATTGGGGTACAGTTACCACTGAATTTCAATAGTATAAAATTAGAACCAAGCTCAGTCTTTGGAATAAAGACAGAAAATTAAAACCTTTCTCACAGCTTCTCTAATTTTTGGGGGGTGTTTTCTCTGTGCATATTTAGGATTTAAAGAAGAAATTAAACTATGCAACTTTATGTAGGGGGCTCTATAGAAACTATCTGCTTTGACCAGTTCCGATTAGAGTTCCATATATAAACAATATAAAATATCGTCTATTTTGAGTTCTGTAAGTTACATGTGGTCACAACAGATATACTGAATGTGTTATAAGACTTCAGGAAGGGATTACAAAAAAAGATGCAGTACCTATAAACCAAGATTTGCTACTTTGCATGAAAGTTATGTATCACTCAGTACATTTAATTCCTACAGTACCTTCAGTGTATTACTTTGCAACAAAAAATGCTGGAGTCTGGTTCTTTACCCTTATTCTTTTTGTTTGCATCTAAATAAGATGCATTAATGTGTATTAGCCTAATTTAATGCGCAGTATGGGTGCACATCTACATGTGCACTCCCTTACTGTGCGGTAAAAATGGCTAATCACACCTAAATTTGATACCTGCAAATGCAAATGCAGGTATCAAATTTAGGTGTGATTACTTAAAGCGCATTAATGCACGTGTAGAAGTGACCCAGTACTAACTTTAGTGATGGATCTGCCAAGCCACTAGCGGTCCACCCTAAGCCCAACGCCAGGGCTCCTGGCTGGGTGCCTCTCCTGCCCCGGGGTAGGCACTCTGTGACAGCCCCTACCTGCAGGCTATAAAAGCCAGCAGCCATTTTGTGTCCTGGGGTGCACACACCAGGACCCTGGAGCACTGCAGGCCCTGTGCCCCACTGTATAGGACCTAGGCTGCTTCTGCTAGTCCTGTCCCCTGGTCAGAGCTCCTGCTTGGCCACAGGTGTGGCAAAGGGCTGCAGCCTGCTGCACCCCCTGACATCTCCTCAGAGCTGTTACCTAGCTGCCTCTGGTAGGAGGGGCAACACCTGCTCTCTGCTCCTGCTCACCCCCAGCACTGTTACCTGTCCTTGCAGGTCCTGTGGTGAAGTGCCTCTGCCACGCGGCTCCCAGTCCCTGGCTCTGCCCCTCTGCTGAGCACTGCTGGCCGCTGTTCAGGGTCAGCCACACAAGGACAGCTGCACGGGGTCCCAGAGAACCGGTGCAAGATGCACCACTATGTCCTCCCTGTTGAGGACTATCACCACCCATGTACACATACCTGAGCCTTCCACCCATGGTCCGAACTGGAGCCAGAAGGAGGTTGGCAACCTCATGGCCCTCTGGGAGGATACGGAGGTCCAGAGGCAGTTTGCATGTGGTGGGTGCTCAAACACCCATATTTATAAGGCCCTGTTGGGCAGGATGCATGCGTGAAGGCACTCCCAGACAGCATGGGAGTGCCACATAAAAGAGCAAGACACAGTGGCTGCAATGGGTGGCTGTGACCAACCACAGTCGTTGGTCCAGTCATGCCCACAAGACCATGCCCTTTATGCGAAAGTTGACCAACATTTTGGTGCCTGGGGACCCAGGCTGCAACCCATAAGTTTTCACCAGCCAGGGCAGCCTGGCCAAGGCCTCACCCCACCCTGACCCCTCTGGTGATGACACCTCCCTGGAGGAGGGACCCTCACGTGTTCAGTGCCCTGCCCACTTCCCTGGCTGCTGCACCCACTAGCAGTTTGCAGAGCCCGGGCCAGCGGCTGCCTCACCAGCTCCACACCCCCAGACCCTGCCACAAAGAGCAGCCAGCCATGACACCACCTGCCACTACCAGCACCAGCTCCTCCCCAGGTGCCTGCCCACTGCACACCATGGGCTGAGGACACTGGGCACAGCCAGACACTGTTGCTGACAGGGAAGCCTGCACTGAGCCTCCAGCCTCACCAGCACTGGACACGTGGTAAGTCTTGCACTTTGGGGAGGGCCCTCCCAGTCCCTGCCCCTGGCCCTGGCCCTGGCCCTGGCCCCTGCCCCTGGCTGGCCTGCCTGTATTTCCCCTGACCCTGTGTTTCACTCCTACCACAGCATGCAGAGAGGAGGGACACGGTTCAGAACTTTATTAAGCAGTCCATGTCCCTGCAGCTGGGCAGGCATGGGCCTCTTACACCCAGAGGAAGGTGTTGATGCTGGCAGTGATGTCCTCCTCAGCAGTAGAAGGCAGGGACATGTAATGCTGCCACAAGTAGCCTTCCAGGTAGCAGCAGAGGTTGTGGGACAGCCCACACCATCATACCTCAAGGTCCCAAGCAAGGAGTACAGGTGTGCCTGGGGCACCAAGAGAATCATCATCAGCAGGGCATAGTGGCTTGGGCACCTCTTCACCTGCATAAACAGCTCATCATGCACTGCCCAGAACACATGCAACAGAGGCACACTAGGCATGCAGTGACAATGTAGGGGGGTGGTGGCCCTGGATTGCCTCCCCAGAGAGCAGAGCAGGGGCATAGCCAGCCCCTTGCCCCAGTTGTCCAGGAGCCCTGTGTGCCCTGAGCCTGGGTGCTGTGGGCTGGGTGGCAGCACAGCAATGTGATTGGCCTGCAGGGAGAGAGGGGAGCAGGGTCTGGAGTTGCGGCAGCAGGTGCTGCCAGCAGCCTGGCCTGTCCCACCCTGGGAATGAGGTGGGGGAGGCAGGCTGCCTGTGGCCAGCACCCAGTGGGCCACCGGTCCCAGAGGAGCAAGGGGAGACAGGGAGCTCAGGCAGCAGCCAGCTGGGCCCAGAACTGCCCGGCTGACTTACCATGCTCCCTGGGCATCTGCGTATGGCTGACCCCCAATCTGAGGCTAGGTAGCGCTCGGCCCCTGGTGCAGAGCATCTCATCTCTGGAATGTTGCAAACTTACAAAAGGCCTCTGTGTCTTGCCTTTGCAGGGCCAACATCTAGACATGGGGGATGCAGGCTCTGGGTCGCTGCCACCCAGCGCTGGAACTCTTCACATGCGCTGGCTAAGCCAGCAGTGCACACAAGACTGGACCCTCCTGCTCCAGCAGCTGGTAGCAGTGGCAGAGGAGTGGGAGGCATGGGAGCAGGCATGGGAAGTGCAGGAGCAAGCCTGGCAGGCAGACATTGCCTGGGAGATCACCCACGAGGAAGTAAAGAATCGGGCCCAGCGGGAGCACTAGGCACAGATGCAGGCCCAAGAACGGGACTGCACTGAGCTGCTCTGGCAGCTGGTGGGCCTCCAGGCCTGGCAGTGGAGGTTGCAGACACCAACTGCTGGACCCTGAACACTCTCCTGGGCCTGGTGCTCACACCCATGACCCCCACTGCCTGGCCCTTGTCCATGGCCCTGCTGCCCCACAGCAGGCCCCCTCTGGGCCCTGGGAGGAGACCCTTCAGCACCTCCAGCCTGCCAGAGCCCTTGGCCCAACCCCTGCTCCAGGTCCCCAGCCACCCAGCCCCCTGCCTGGGCACAGGCCTGCCACTTGTTCCAGCTCCATGCGGGCATGGAGCCACAGCAGCCAGCAGTAGGAAGAGGACCCCACACCAGCCCCACTGGCCATGAACAGCTCCAAGTAGAGGGGGAGCCACCCATGCTGGAGAACCTGCGGCTGCCATCCCCCTGGGGCATGTGCACCCATGGAGGCATGTGCATCCATGGAGGAACTGGCCAAGGCCAGGATATTGGGTGCCTGTGCCCATGCTCTGCCCTCTAGGTACCTCTACCCCATGGCTGCCCACTCTGGGACTCAGAGACTAAGACTATTGTTAATAGTGTGCACTTTTGGAAGTAGGTTTTTATTGTTGGAGGGTGGTGGAGGGGCTCTATTGGTTGAGGGAGGAGGGGGCTCTGTGTGTTGCGGAGGGAGGGGGAGGAGGCTCTATGTGTTGAGGGGGGAGGGATGGGGGTCTATGTTGTGAGAGTAATAAAGCTTTTTTGTCTCAAACATGTGCCTGGCCTGAGAGTGATGTTGGAGGTAGGCAGGGGATAGGGGGTGTCTTGGCAGTGGGGCAGGTGTGCTGGAGCAGGGAGTGCAAGAGGGGGTCGGGCAGGCCTGCTGCAGCCAGTGCCCTGGCCCCCCACTGGTGGGTGTGTGGCTGTCCTGCGGCAGGGGTGGGGGCTGCTACAACCAGCAGGGCCAGCACCAGGGCCAGCAGGAGTATGGAGCACTGTTTGTTGCTGGCAGGGGTGAGGGGTGAGGGCTGGGGCTGGAGCTGGAGCAGCCATGGCGTGGGGAGACAGGGTGGACAAGGAGGGAGCTGCCATGTGCTGCCCTTGTGCTGGGCACGCTGCTCCTGGGCAGGGAAGGGGTTAGCCAGGGATCAGAGTGTGGACCTGGGTTTCCAAGATGGCTGCCAAGTGGTGGTAGCAGGTTTGGGCTTCAACATGGCTGCCAATTGCTGGCAGCCAGGTGGCCAGGGGCTGGAGCTCCCCCCAGTGGCCACAGGGGCACATGATAGGGCTGGAGGGACTTGACCCTAGATTTTGTGCCAAGTTTCTCCACGTGTAGACACCTGCCAAAATCGCTGCTAAATTTAAGCACTAAATTAGGCTAATACACAGTAAATTTAGTTGCACTTAAATGTACGTATAGAATGCACCCTTTGCATTGTATTTTTATGCTTTGATAATTGATAAGATTGTTGATGGAGTAAAGTTTTATTCAATTTGAGCAAGGGTGGCCAAATCCAGCACACAGGAAAGACATTAGCATCTATCATAGCAGTTAATAGGCTGATAGCATTTTATCACTGTTTTCCTAAATGTGTTTCCTTTGCTACTTCTCAGTATTTGAAGATGAACGTCCCTGTCCTCCTGCCAGTCAGAGAGTGGAGCATGGCTGTGCAATTTTCAGAAACATCTTGCTTGCACCTCCTCCAGCTAATTATCTGTCCTTTCTGCTTGTGGATGAAGTAAGCAAAGTAAGAAGATGCCCTGGATAAATATCTTTAATTTGTCTTACGCAAGTGGGATATTTTTTCCATCAGTTCTCTGAGATACTTCTCTGTATCAATGCTAGTAGTACATCTTTGCAAAATAATCATGTTTTATGAGCCTGCGTACCAAATGTGCTACTCCATAGTGATGATGATAATGGAAAAAAACCCAAATGCCTAGCTGTCACATTAGAAAATATAATTACTGGCTGCTGGCAATTAGAATTTGCCATGGCCATATTAATCAATGTTCATTAGTTAGGGTTGCAGTTTCTGGCATATTTGTCCCTCCAAGAGACCATGTTAATCATCCACAGATGAAAGTAAATATGAATTCTTTCAAGACCTGAAGAAATACAGAATCCCACAAAATTGTTTTAGTATAAAGAAGAAAATAAATGGGGATATATGATCTCAAAATGCAGGGCGAGCCAGATCTTGTGCTTTATCTCAAGTGAGAACTTCCAAATGCTAATGGGAATGTTACTTACTGGGTGCATCTACGTGTACCCCTAGGGCACTGTTGTTACTGCGCCATCATTTAGTACATCCTTTTGGAAGTACTAAATGATGGTGCAGTGATAGACCATACTGCACTGTGCATTCGGCGCATGGTTATTTTTAGCCGCTATGTCGCCGTAGCAATGCACTATAGTGAGGGAGTGTGTTGCTATGGCGATGTAGCTGCAGCATCAAAATTTGTGCCTGACGATGCTACACTGCTGTAGTGCATTGCTATGATGACATAGCGTCCTCTGTTGATGCTCCCACTGAGGAGCAGAACATAATCACTTCCAGGTTAATAGGAGATAATGTCATAACACTATGGTGACCTGCTGTTGGCTCTCATTTTTATAAAAAGTCACCTCAGAACTTTACATAACATCCTGTGAAAGTCTATTACAGTAGCTAATTTTTAAATGTCTTTTTGACAGATTTTGGGGAGTGGATGGGGAGGGAACTGCACACAATCTCATGCTTGACATGAAATTCACACATCTTACCACAGTTATAATGATATGAAAATTATAATAATATGATGATATTAATAATGTACTAATTTCTTCTGACACAAAATGGAGTTATTCAAACATCCATGATTGTTGTCCTGGGACAAACCTTAAAAAAGTTAGTGGGATAAAAAAATGCTAAGAGTTTGTCTTGGAAGATTGTGAAGTACATTTGAATGGTTGTCCCAGAACTGAATAATTTAGTCAATGGCAGAAAAGCAACAGTGCTTGGTAGGGTGTTATGTGTTCAGGCCAATCTTGGGACTTTTCTGTTCCAGGATAAACACAGACACAACTTGTCCCAGGACAGATGCAGTGTCTGTTCCTAGCCTGACTGATGACCATTTCTGTGATTCTTTGTAGCACTTTCAAAGCATGGGCAAAGGCACTTGTCACTGTAGGTTATCATTATTCCTTGAATCAGACAGCAATGAATTGGCTGTAGAGGCAGGTCCAGAATGCCAACAAAATATTTAATGGATAAAATAGTGGGGCTCCTTTGTGTCCCATCTCAACAGTGCTTGAGGAAAACAGCCTTGAAGAAAACACCTTAGGCTCAGGAGATCCAGGCTCTGTTCCCAGTTCTGGTGCAAACTTTGACAAATTTCTTTATCTATCTGTGTTTTGGTTTCTTATGTGTAAAATGGAAATGGTAATGATTAGAAGTGCACCAATACATCGGTCCATATTGTATCAGCACCAGTAAAAGGAAAATTGACATTATTGGCAATCAACTTTTTTGGCTGATGTGGCCGATAAAGTTGCAGATGAATGTCACATGCATGCACACAGCCACAGCATGCACATGGCCAGCCTGGCAGCTTGGACAGCAGCGTCTGGCTGGTAAGTCTGGTGGGAGGGAAGGGGTGTGGGGGGGAGGGCAGATCGAGGCCTCTGCAGTAAGGGAGGGAGTTGGACTGGGGAAGGGGCAGGTGCTGCCCAGCCAGAGCAGGGTACAGGACTCAGCCGTGCAGCTTGTCCAGGGGGCACAGGAAGAGGGAGGCAGATCCCACCACTACACACACCCCTGGGGGAGGCCTTGGGCACACGTACTCCCTGGATCTGTGTGTGGGGCACGGGTGGGTTGCCACTGCAGGCTGGGACTGGGGGCAGTGCTGGGCTCTTCCTGGTGGGGGAGCTGAGCCGGGAATGTGCTTGGGGTGGGCAGCAGCACTAGGAGGGGGCAAATTCTGGGGGGGCAGCCCACCTGGGCTGCCTCCCGCCCCAGCAGGTTGGCAATCCAGCATGGGGGATGGGGAAGCAGCCCAGCTGGGCTGCCTCCTGCCCCTCTATGCAATCTAGTGCTGGGCTGCCTTCCCATCCCCAGTGAAACGTCAAAACAGCATCAAAACAGCCTTTCTGTTTTGATGGAGCGGAACAGCTGTTTCAACTTGAAATGAAGTTCGAAACGGAGTACTGTTCCGTTGAAACTCAAGGCGAAACGGAACAGTGCCATTTTGCACAGCCCTACCAGGCAGTTGCTGTGACTCTGACTCCAGCTCTGACCCAGTATCAGGGTCAAAGCTGCTATCTGTCCCCCAACCCCCACAGTTTACCTTCACTCCAGCTCCAGCCCTGCCCCAGCCTGGGACACAGAGCATGTGCTTGCTCCAGCCCCAGCCTGGCCCAGTAAGTGTTGATGGCAGCAGCGGCAGCTCCAGTTGGAGCCTAGAGCCCAGGCTGGAGCTGCTGCCATTGCCACTTGTGGTGTCAGGCAGTCTGGGGCTGGAGTAAACACATGCTTTGTGTCCCAGGCTGGAGCAGGGCTAGGCCCAGGGCCAGAATGAGGGTAAGTGGCAGGGGATGGGGGGAGGCACAGGGGAGCAGAGGCTGTAGTGGTGTCAGGAGAGGTGGAGGGTAGGCAGAGGGCAGAGGCTGCAAGGGAGGCCATGTAGGGGGGCAGCATTAGGGGGAGGGCAGGTATTAGGGGTACAGAAATAGGGAGGTGCAGGTGCCAAGGGGCAGGTAGCACAGGGGGCAAGTGGTTGGAGGTACAGGCGATAGGTACAATATGGCAGGGGGCAGGGGTCAAGCTGCTTGACTCCCCCAGCATCTGTCCCATGCCTTCCCCCCACTGCCTGCTTCCTTGCCATTGTTTTCCCTACTGCAGCAAGCAGTTAGGGGAACAAATTTAGGACATCTCTCCAATAATTAGATTATATACATGGTAAATTGTAACAAATTTATAAATATACAATAAGCATTTATAAATTATAAATGTACAGAATCTAATTATTGTGATTCTTAAATTCAGAGTTGTCTTGGCTTTGGGCAAGTATGGTATTTATCTGGAAGGCTATTTAAAACAATGATTCATGTCCTTAGGACTTCCAAAAACTAATTGAAAAGTGATCTCTTCAACTCTCTTGAAGTTTAAAAATACTAATCTAATCAGATAATGGGGGCCAAATTCTATAATAATTTCTATGCGGAAACTAAAAGGAAGATGTTAATGTAAAATAAAGGTAGATTTTTTAAAGTGTTTTTCTTAAGATTTGTTAGGAGTTGATAGGGCAAAGACCAATGGCTCGAAGTTAACAACGAAAAATTCAGGGTAAAAGTCTTAACAGGTAGGGCAGCTGTGGTTGGGAGAACAGCAAAGTGAGTGGATGAGGCTTGATCACTACATTCAGATACAGATGAGATTAAACCTTACCGGGAATGAAGCAGCCAGTAATCCTATAAATGCAGGCACAGGTAAGAAGGATTGGATCAGATGGCCAAAATAGTCTGAGCTTTTTAAAATATAGAGCTGTATAAACTACCATATTCCTTATTATGATTTGGCCCAAGAAAATGTTAAGGAATTATGATTTTTGTAGTAGTGGGGGCTTAATTTTGCTTCAGGAATTAATGGTATGAAGGTATAGTGGGTTCTGAACCATATATACACATTGAAAGCCACCAAATCCAAGTGGTGATGACTCTGCATTAGTAATTATTTTCACTTATCAATACAGAGGAAAACACTAGCACATCATAAATTACAACTCAATTTTTTGGCAGTTAATATATTTTCTTTTTTCTGCTCTAGAAAGGAGGCAGAAAGCCAAGTGGCAGAATATCTGCTGAGAAAGCTGAGAAGATGACAGTCTTGCAAGAGAAAATTGGAGACAGCAGGTATGTGTGAATCAGTGTTCCTGCTGCTCAGCTGGAGGATGCTTTTCACTGCAAGCAGTGCTTACCTCCCTGAAAAAAGCCACTGCTAACCAGCTCTTTTCTTTTGGGTAATGACCTTGGTTTGTCTTAGTTGCCCACTGCCATAATTTTCATATAGTATTGTCTTTCATGCTTTTATGTCAGTACATTTCTGTGTCTTTAGCTTATTTTGGACTAGATACTTGTGTGAACTTGATTTGTATGTGATTTAACTAATGCATGCATATACCTGAAGAACTTAGTCAGGAAATGTGTATATAGCTTTGGTTTAATTCCTGTTTTAAAATCAGCTTTGCCTTTAGTTTTCCTCTATGAAATGCATAAGTAAAAGAAGATTCGATCATTTTCAAAATTGCCACCAGATTTGTAGGTTGCATATTTACCAAGCTTCCTGGGAGAATTTTGCAGCTGGCAAAGGTAGCTATCTTGAGTCTAGTTTGGATGTGTATACTCAAAAAGCAGTCAGGCATTGCCATCAGGATAGATATACACTGAGAATAAAAGGGAGGGGGATACTATTTATGAAGAAATAACTGCTCTCCTTGGGCTTCTGGGCAAGTAAAGTTTTGCAGAGCTGGTTTGGACAAATGTGATCATATAGGGATCATCTTTCTTATAGTGCACAGAAAATGAATATGGTTCTATGGAGAGATGGACTTTTTTCAGAAAATTCAGAATTGATCTAAAGAATGAAAAGGAGATACGCTGTATCAAGTTTTGTGCTCTTGATATGTCAGAAAAGACGGTGCTTACCACAGATCTTATGTGATTGTTCTTCTCTTTCCTTACCTTCTTTTGTTTTCTTGATGGGGCAGCTAAATGCTCTGTTATCAACTCCCTGCTGGGCTGGTCAGAAGCAGCGAGGGGGGGAACCCCTCCCTAATCAGAGCGTCCTGCTAGGTCCTGGCCACGTCCCCCCAGCTCAGCATTGAGGAAGGGAAGGGAGGGCTGCTCTAGTGCCCTCTGGCTTCTAGCTTGAGCCACTGAAGGCATGTGCCTGCATTATCTCAGTTCAGAGGGGATGTCTGTCTGGTTACAAACTAGTTCAGCCTAGCCAGGTTAGACTAACCTGCAAAGATTGAATCAATTCATGTTCAGGCTTTTTTGAATGTCTGTCCTTAGCCTCAGAGTAATTGATTCAAGCAGACATTAGTATATCAGTTAACCTTGAAATGCTAAAACAAGTGCTATTTTAATGTAAAGCAAGAAAAAAAAATCAAAATGAAAATGTAGATCCTGCAGCCATAAAGGGTAGTTGGTAGATTCACAGCCTAGGGAATTGCTGAATACAGGTGACTACTATGATAGTTGCAGTCACAATAAACATAACTACTGCCAAAAGGAAAAGCTGCATCTATGTATCTCAGTGGACATATCTACACAAGAGGCTTTACTGCACAGTAGAGCTAATTACTACACAGTAAGTGTCTCTGTCTACATGTGCAGACCCTTTCTGCATAGTAATTTGCTCTACTCAGTAGTTAATTTGCTTCCTGCAAATGCAGGTAGCAAATTAACTGCCGAGTAGTACTGCACAGCAAGGCATGTGTAGACAGCTGACCAGGGGCAAATTTGCTCCCAGGCAGCAGGGGATGGGAGATTGCTCCCTACTCCAGGAAGCTGTCCACTGCCAGGGTAGACACCCGTGACAGAGCTCCCAGCCCATGCTCTGTGATTGTGGAGGAGCTGAAGTTGGGAGCTCCCTGCTGCCGGGGCAAGGAATCATTGTCCCGGCCTGGGCTCCGCCACCAGCGCCCAACTTGGCAGCAAGCAGCTCCTGGGGGCAGGGAGCAATCTCTCAGCCCCTGCTCCAATCGCAAAGCTGGGGCCGAGAGCTCTCTGCATAGGGAGAGTTTCCCACCCAACCTGGAGCTGCCTGGAACTGCCCCGGACTGGGACAGTTTCTGGGCAGCCGCAGGGTGCGTGGGGAGGTCTGCACATGCAGCCCGAAGCTGGCTGGAAGCTGTCCCATTTCAGGCAGTTCCCAGCCAGCTCTGGGCTGCATGTGCAGACTGGAACAGTTCCCAGCCAGCCCTGGGCTGTGCAGGGAAGCCTGTACATGCAGTCTGGAACTGGTAGGAAACTGCTTGATACTGGACAGTTCCCAGCCAGCTTCAGGCTGCATGTGCAGACTTCCCTGCGCAGTCTGGGCTGGCCAGGAACTGTCCCGGTCTGGGCCAGGTACCAGCCCCACAGCTTTTTCCCAGCCCCATGCCCTGATCAGGCGATGGAGGCATGAGGCTTTGAAAGAGCTGTGGGGGAGGGGCAGGTCCCAGCCCCCTGCTCCAATCTGCTGGTGGGGCAGCTAGCAGCGAGCCCCTTCCTGGGCAGGGAATCCTTGCCTAACCAGTACCTCACCACTAGCTGCCCCACCAGCAGATCGGGGCAGGATGTTGGGACTTGCCCCTTCCTCAGAACTCTTTCCAAGCCCCCTGCCCCTGATCAGGGAGCCGGGGTCCAGAGCTCCCTGCTGCTGGGGCAGGGGGATTGCCAATGAAGCCTACCAGCAGGCAGCTCCTGGGAGCAGGGGGCAGATTCCCAGCTTTTTCCTGGCCCTGTGCTCCCTGCCAGCCCCTGGGCTAACCTAGAGCTGAGCTGGTTTTGTGAACACACTAAAAAAAATTATGTTGGTAAGCAGAGTCCAAGTAAATGAACAGCAGACACAAAGGATGAATTTAAGGGGCAGCCCACAAGTTTATTAATTTGACATGAAGGGTGACCACAGTGCACCTGTCCTCAATTCTCACAGACATTTAGCTAGGCTTTGTATGTTTTTACAGACCATATAACCCATACTTTAGGTTATACCTTCTTTGGCCTTTCCCAGTGAGTTTGCTAGCTTGTGAATTCCCCTCCTTCAGTTGCAGGATGAAGTGGGATACATAGTCAAGAGGGGACATGAATCTGTGGATACTTCTGTGGCACAGAGTCCACCAGTGGAATCCTAAGTAAATCTTTTGTCTCTAGGAGCCGGCTGCTTTAGCCTTTTACTGTCCTGAACAACTGCTACAATTAGCAATGAGTGAAACGGTCTCATTTTTTCTGGTATAAATCTTCCAAGCTCTGTTCTTTTAAATCCAGAAGGAAGCGTACAGTAGGGCTGTGTGAAGCTTCGGTCCCTGATTTGATTCGGTGGAGATTCGACCCAATTTGGTGGCCAAATCTCTGAATCCGAATTGAATCAAAGTACCCTTTAATCTCTCCAAATCGATTTAGACAGATTCAGCAGTTCAGTTGTAGATACAGCTTTAAATTTTTTTTCTACGTACCTCTGGGTAGCAGAGGCTCTGAATGCTGTGGTGCTGGGGCAGATGCAGCGTTCCACAGAAGCACGGGGGCTCCAGCAGACCAGGAAGTGGACCAGAAGCACTTTCAGGTCCATCAGGGAGCATGCTGGGGGGCCCCCTGCACCCCACCGGCTTGGTGACTGGTGCCTCCTGGGTCTGGGGGCAGGGGCACCTGGGGTTCCCCTGCGGCTGATTGCCAGGCTGGGAGAATGCAGGGGGTTCGCTGCCAAGCATGCTGGAAAGCCCCCCACACTGCTGTGGGACACTCCGTGCACTTCAGCACCGCAGCAATCACAAGCTGCACTGCTACCTCAAGGTATGTCAAAAAAACTTTTAAAGCTGTGCCTGTGTCCGAATCGCTGATTCATTGAATCAGCATCAAATCACCAGATTTGGATTCAGCCAAATCGAATTGGGGAGAGTGATCCGAATCAACAAATCGAATCACTGTCCCTGATTCAGGCCGAATCTGAATTGAATAGGGCCCGTTTTGCACACCCCTAACACACAGCTCTTCTACTACAGCTAACAGGTCGGAGAAAAAGGCAGCTACAGTAATAAGAAGCTATTGCAGAGTTTGAATTGTTTGGAGGGATGGAGGGAGTGGGCTGGGGATTGCAAGAGCTAATCAGCCTGTCTGGTCCCTCTAGCCCAGTCAATTAGACCTGAAGGATTCAAAGAAACTCAGAAACCTTGTTCCTGATTTGCCAAGCATGTCTTGTTACCTCCTCCCTTTCCTTCCAGGTTCTATGTCCTACTCTTGCACATCCAACTAAGAGGTCTCCCTCCTCCTCCTTTTCCCCCATTATGAAAGGAAGGGGTATTTTTTAATTGAATAGTCAATACGTAGCTCCAAGTGGTATTTTTCTCTTCTCAAAACTAAGATTTAACAACCATAAAACAAGTCTCTATCCAAAGCATTCCCCTCCTTAGAGAATCTGTTTTTCTTGAAAACTTGGTTTCTACCACAGTCTTGATGGTTTCAATCAGCCTGACAAGTAATTATGACACAGACAAGCCAACAGAAGAAATGAATCACTCCTCACAGCTTCTCTGCTCTGAAGGCATCAGCCTTTGTTCTGTCCCATTGGTCTTCTCTCACTCTTACCCTCTTTGGAGTTGTTTTGAGATTTAGGAATGTCAGAAAAAGCAGAAGAGACAAAAGAGTAGAAGTGCCAGGCTTAATATGCAACTATTGAGGCAGTCATTGTAGGATCCTATTTCTGTTTGTGTCAGTCAGACTTGGCAGTCTTCTGTTTATGATAATTCCATTTTTCTCTCTAATTCTATCCCTAGAAGACACACTCTAGACAAGCCGTGAAAAGCTTTTGCACGCTTATAGCTATGTGAATCTTTTGTGCTTCTTTGTTTAGATATAAAGTGGAGATCTTGATTTATGATTTTCAGAAGCTAAATGTAACCTTCACCTATACTCTTACACTCTTTGTCCTGAGAGAGTACAACAATCCTCTGTATTATGTGTTATCAATAAGTATTTTATGCAGAAACTTAAAAATGTGGTGATAAAATTTATTTAACTGAAACACTGGCTCTTAACAAAAAACACATTATATCTGCCTATTTTTTAGATGAAGGTAATTCATTCCAGTACAATTAAATTATGGAGTCTTACTGGTGATACATTTGAATCACGTTTAAATTACTTGATGCATTGAAATATTGAGACTCTAGTAGAAATTGGTTCTATTCAATAACAAGATTATCTTCAAAATACAAAGCTATAGATCTGCTTTTTGTTTTAGCCTATATGGGAATTTTAAATACACACACACACACACACACACACACACTTCTGGCTTGTGTATAGTGCTGTGCTCTTAGAAGTTGCTTTTTGAAAGGACCATCAGGATGTTATCTGTGACAAGTAAAAGTAAAAACAATTGTTTAATAGACAATTTATTGTATTTCGCACTTTTCTTATTCAAGAGAAAAATACTAATGCAATATGCCATGGACGTTTCTCTTCAGTAGCCTCATAATATAAATATTCTTGCCCAGATGACCCAGTGGAAAAAATGTATTTAAATGCTATGGTGATTTGCACTGGAATAATCACATCCTAAGTTCAGTATAATAGATCAAACTTCCCTTTTGGCTTCCTTTTGAAAATGTAACAGATCAAAAGTCTAGTTTTTCAGAGCCATCTAATCCTTGTGCAACCCTGAAGGCAAATACTAAGCCTTTTCCAAGTTCCATCCACAGATGTGCCTGTGTAAAGGCTGGGGTATGAAATGACAGCAAATAAAATTTCAGCCGAAGTTGCAAATATTAGAGGGAAGTGAAAACTACTGACTCAGAGGATCAGGGCAATGACAGAAAGGCTTCTCATTATAGTTCTTTTCATATGGAGAAGAATGACTGATAAATGAGGTTTCCGTGACATAAAGAGGATGAGAACACAGTTGGATGTTCGTGCAGAAATTATGCTCTCTGTATAAAACAAATAGAAGAATAGGGGATATCTAATTTGCATCTCTTCTTACAGCAAACTGAATAGAGAGACATCCTCTGGAGCAGATGGCAGAGTTGTCATCTGCAAGAGGAAGGTACCATGTGCACCTTTAGCATTATGTTGGTTGTGACAGAGGTGACATTAGCTATAACCGATGTATGGATCATGTGTTGCTGTTTTCCTGCATCTTATTTTGCATTTAATGCTGATAGCATTCTTTAAAATCTTGATATGAAGGAAGTCTATCATGGAACCTATTTTTCCTATCTTTTTCTATTAGGTATAGTATGCTTTACTGTTATTCTTTATTGTAGGACCTAGTTCTGCATTTTTAATAGTTTTTCATGTGAACACCCATACTAACTTAACTGTCTATGAAATGTGATTCTTTTTATGATTAATCATGGTTTCTAGATTATAAAAAAAAAACTTTGTCATCTTCAAGAAATTTGAAAAGTCATGAAATGCACAAGGCAGTGTTATATGGAAAACAACACTAAGTAGAGACATAGGAAGACTTCCATCTGAAAAGAAACAACACTAAGTAGAGACATAGGAAGACTTCAATCTGAATAGGAACAGAAAGGTCTTTGGGATTGTTAGTTTAAAGAGGATGCGAGTAAAAGGAGACAATAAACATAAACTAAATAATAAATGGTACTAAGAAGGTAAATCAGAGGTTCCTATTTATTGCTCCTTATAATATTAGAAAAACATGGAATTAAATTTGAAAGCAACTAAGTTAAAGTAATAAAGGGTTTATTTTTATTTATTTTATACAACGTATAAAGGGACTTCTTTGTCACTGGGCATTACTGAGGGCAAAAATTTACTGGAGTTAGATGGTTGTGTAGGAGATTCACAATTACATTTAATAAATTGAAAAGAAATTGTACTTGGGATTAACACCCACCTAATTTTGGGTAATTAATCAATCTGCTCGCTGGTAGGCATTAGGAAGAAACCTCCCATATTGGCAGGTTATTTTCTATTATTGTCTGTTGTCCACTTTTACCTTTCTCTGAAACATCTAGTTCATAGATTCATAGATGCTAGGTTCGGAAGGGACCTCAACAGATCATCGAGTCCAACCCCCTGCCTAGTGGGCAGAAAAGAGTGCTGGGGTCAGATGACTATCCAGCCTTCCCTTAAAGACCCCCAAGTTAGGGGAGAGCACCACCTCCCTTGGAAGTAGGCCTGTGCAAAGCAGCTAGTATTTGCTTCGGATTTGGCTGATTCGGGGGACAGTGATTCAATTTGGTGATTCGGATCACTGGCCTGATTCAGTTCGGCCGAATCTCCAAATTAGCCAGGCCAGGCCCATTCCCCGCCCCTTTCCCGGCCTAGCAATGGCTGCCTCACCTGCGCCAGCTCTCAGCACTTGGGGGCAAAAACCCCCCCCCCACTCAGTGGGTACTGCCGGGCAGGGAGCAATCCCTGCTCCATCCCCCCCGCCCTGGCTCCCCCTCACAGCTGCCCTGCACAAGCCAGCTCCAGCCCTTTAAGAGAAAAAAAACCCTGAAGAAACCCGGGACTCACCACTCCTGCCGGCAGGGGGTGATCCCTGGTACCCCCCACCACGTGGGGGGCTCTGCACAAGGCCCTGAAGCTCGGAGGCTGCACCAGGAATAGTGAGTCACGGGGCTTTTCTCGGCTTTTTTTTCCTTAAAGGGCCAGAGCCCCGGCAGGCGGGGTATCTGTGGGGGGGCTGGGGGAGCACGGGGGGGGTCA
>NW_005841851.1:3489615-3490811 GCF_000455745.1 Alligator sinensis | reverse complement strand
CCCCCCCCTTCCACTGCCAGTACTTACCAGCTCAGAGTGGCTTGGAGCCACCAGGGACTCTTCGAATCATCAAAGCTCTCCAAATCTTTGCCAAAGATTTGGAGAGCTTTGAATCAATTCGGACATTTAAATTGGTCCCCTGATTCGAATCGAGCCGAATCTCCTCTGAATCAAATCACCACCCAGTGCTTCGCACAGCCCTACTTGGAAGCCCATTCCAAATTTTGGCCACCCTTACCGTGAAGAAGTTTTTCCTGATATCTAGCCTAAATCTGCTCTCTGTCAGTTTGTGACTATTGTTCCTTGTTACCCCAAGAGGCGCCCTGGTGAACAGAGCAACTCCGATTACCTTGCTGCGTCCCCCTAATGAATTTGTAGGCAGCCACAAGATCACCTCTCAGCCTTCTCTTGTGGAAGCTGAAGAGGTCCAGGTCCATCAGTGTCTCTTCATAGGGCTTGTCCTGTAAGCCCCTAACCATACAAGCGGCCCTCCTCTGGACTCTCTTGAGTCTATCAACATCCTTCTTGAAGTACGGCGCCCAAAACTGGACACAGTACTCCAATTGCGGTCTGACCAATGCCGCATAGAGGGGAAGAATCACCTCCTTGGTTCTATTTGTCATGCATCTACTGATGCATGATAAAGTGTGACTAGCTTTGCGGATTATTTTGTCACAGTGACGACTCATGTTCATCTTGCAGTCCACTATGACTCTGAGATCCGTTTCCGCTTCTGTGCTGCTGAGAGTGTCATTTCCTAGCCAGTAGGTGTGCTGGATATTTTTGCGTCCTAGGTGCAGCACTCTGCATTTGTACTGCATTGTATTGTGTACTGCCCACTTTTCTAGTCTGTCCAGGTCTGCCTGCAGTCGTTCCCTACCCTCCAGAGCGTGCATTTCACCCCACAATCGTCCGCAAACTTGGACAGAGTACACTTCACCCCCACATCCAAGTCACTGATGATATTGAAGAGTACAGGTCCAAGGACCAAACCCTGAGGGACCCCACTACCCACATCCTTCCAGGTCGATACAGACCTGTCTACTACCACTTTTTGGGTGTGACCGTTAACCCAATTTGCCACCCAGTGGACCATGTAAACAACTACATCACAGCCTCTTAATTTATTTATGAGAATGGGATGAGATACTGTATCAAAGACCTTGCTAAAATCCAAGAAAACAACATCCACCTCT
>NW_005841851.1:3476770-3489533 GCF_000455745.1 Alligator sinensis | reverse complement strand
TTCCCTGCTGCATTATTTTTCCTGCTGGACTCCCACAAATAGGATCCTTCGTAATCTTTTCAAAGACTTTTCCAAGGATAGAGGTGAGACTGACTGGCCTATAATTACTCGGATCCTCCTTCTTCCCCTTCTTGAAAATAGGGACCACATTGGTCCCTATTTTCCAGTCCTCTGGGACCTGACCCGAGCACCACGAGCACTCAAACCACCGTGCCACTGGTTCTGCAGTGACACTGGCCAATTCCTTCAGTACTCTTGGATGCAGCTCATCCAGGCTTGCTGACTTAAATACATCCAGGCCATTCAGGTGACTCTGCACCAAGTCAGCGTTAACAGTTGGTGGGCTGATGTCCCTCTAATGCCCGCATAAGAACCTGTTAGGAGACTTACCTTGACCCCTGTTCAAGAACACCGAGGCAAAAAAACTCATTGAATAACTTAGCCTTGTCCCCCTGTCTGTCACTAATTGCTCCTTCTTGTTCAGTAGGGGTCCTATGCTGCCCTGTGCCTTCTTTTTTTAGGTATGTAGGGAGTAAAAAGACTTTTTGTTGTTTTAATTTGTGTTGCCAGCCTCAGCTCTGTAGTTCTTTGGCTTTTCTAACTGCCTCCCTGCAAGTGTGGGCCAAGTAGGTGTACTCTTCCTTGGAAGCTTCCTGAAGTTAGCCTTCCTAAAATCAAGCACTTCCATTCTACTCATTATCTTACCCACCCTACACCGTGTGGTGAATTCAGTTGATTGGTGGTCACTGTCCCCAAGGTGACCACGAATCTGCAGCTCCCCTATCAGGTCCTCCCCTGTAGCCAACACCAAGTCCAGTAAGGCATTCCCCCTAGTGGGACCGCATACCCCCTGTGTTAGGTGAAGGTCTTGCATGCAGGTTAAGAACCGTGAATGGTTGGATTTGGCTGACTGCTCCTCCCAGCAGATGTCAGGGTAGTTTAGGTCCTCCGTGACAACCACGGCCCTAGACTTTACGGCCTCTGAGAGCTGCCTCCAGAATTCCAAGTGTAACTTTTCCTCTTGGTGTGGTGGTGTGTAGCAGACCCCCACCACCAAGTCCCTTTCCCCTCAACCTCCATGTATCCTAGCCCACAATGCCTCAACTTTCTCCTCCTCTGATCCCATTTTGATTAGGGCAGATGTGTAATGCTCCTTTACATAGAAAGCAACCCCTTACCCTTTCCTCCCTACTCTGTCCCTTCTGTACAACTTGTAGCCCTCAATGTGTACCACCCAGTCATGGGTAGGGTCCCACCAGGTTTCCATTAGCCCCACTAAATCAAAGTTATTGTCTGCAGGCAGGAGTGCAAGTTCCCCGTGCTCCTAGCATTAGTATAGAGGCACTTGAGCCCTCCAAATGGTGCCCCCCCCCCCCCCCTTCTGATGGCCAAAGGGCCCCTTGGTACTTACCTGGGGTGTACTACCGCATGTCTCACAGTCTGTAGGTTCTAGACTCTCTCCACCTCCTTCCTCCCCATCCCCCGTCATACTTAGTTTAAAGCCTGATGTAGAAGGTCAGCCAACCTGTAAGAAAAGAGACTTAACTTTTTCAGAGAAATGAAGCCCATTGTGCCCGAGGAGGTCCCTTGCATGGAAGTGCAGATCGTGGTCCAGGAAACCAAAACCCGCACGATGGCACCAACTCCGGAGCCATGGCTTGACTTCTCTGACACAGGTGATGTGATTCCTACTGCAACCGCTGACCAGGAGGATCGACGAGAAGACCACCTGCACCCTTGTCTTCCTAAGCCTGGTCCTCAGAGCCCTGTAGTCACTCATGATATGGTCTGGACTACTTCTGGCCGCATCATTTGTTCCCATGTGGATGGGGACCATGGGATAGGTGTCAGAGGGCCAGATGAAGTCAGGAATTCTCGCTGTGATGTCCCCGATCCTAGCTTTGGGCAGGCAGCAGACCTCGTGAGCTGTGGGACCCGGACAACAGATGGATCCCCCTGTTCCTCTCAGCAAGGAGTTGCTCACAATGATGACGCAGCATCTCTTCTTCAGATTACCTGGCCAGTCCTCACCTCACTCACTGATGGCGTCAGGCCTTTCCAGTGCACTTTCCCCCACCGCACACTCCTCCAGTACAGCCAGGGCCTCATATTTGTTCCCCAACTGCACCAAGGGAACTGCCTCTGCAGTGAGAGGTCTGGCCCCTGAGTTGACCATCCTCCATACACCAGCATCTGCTTCAGGGCATTCCCTCGCAGCTTCTCCACCAGGCGTCTTCTCCTGCAGAGAATGAAAGTAACCATCAATCTCTTCTTCAATTGCCCTGATCCCCCGCAGCCTGCTCACTTCTGCCAGGATTTCCCTCACCTGCCTCAATCTGGGCACATGTGGGACAGGCAATGGAGCCTCCGGCCCCCGTGCTACCCCCAGACCTCAGAGGCCTCGCCAGGCAACCCCTGCAGACAGGGGGGCAGGGCACTGTCGACCCATCCACAGGGCCTGTCTGGGTGGAGGCCTGGCAGGAGCTCTGGGCTGGAGGCAGCAGCAGGGCAGGGTCCCTGGCTGTGCTCCGTGTCACCACCCCCATAGTAGCTCCCCTCCTCATTCACCTACCTGAAGTCTCTCAGCAGCTCCCGTGTACTTCTACATGGTGTGTGAACTGCCTGCAAACTGCTCCTCTGTTGGTAGTCCCTGTACGCTGGCTCCCTGGTCGCCTGGGGAGTCTCTTTTTATACCCTTCTGAGCCTGGGCTGACTCAAACCCAGGCAGCAATCACACAGTCAGAAATCAACAGTCACTCAGCACTCACTCCCAGCTTCTCAGAGCACACACCTACCAAACAAACAGACAGTCAGCTAAACCAAAGGTACAGGCAGCTGGATCACTTACCTTTCCTGGGCAGGATCTAGTGTCTGGCCTGGCTTCTCTCCTTCCTCCCTCCTCTTGCCTCCAGCAGCTGCCTGCAAACTGCTCCCCTGTTAGCATTCCCTGTTCGCTGGCTCCCTGGTCACCTAGTTCTGGCCATCCAGCTATTTAAACACCTTTGAATCTAAAGTTAACCATAAACATCCACCTCAGCTTTTAAAATATCGGTATGTAAATCAGAGAGATCTCTTGTCCAGGTGAGAAGTAATGCCGGGACTGAACAGGCATTATTATTTTGGAAGCCCTTATCATCATAGGTGAAACAATAGCATTTCACACAACTTCACATATAGGGAATTGAGATCTGCTTTAAAAGTTTTTATATCTTTAGGGTGACTGAGATAAAAGTAAGTCTAGCTCCAAAAAGATTTTAATCATGCCTCTGCTACCAGAGATAATGGCTGATGGTAGACATTAGGGTTCAGACTGGTATGTTCAACATCATATTGCTTGCTTCATGCTTTTCTGTATAATTCATGCTACCTCGTGAGAGAAAAAAAAGATTCAGTCTAATTTTTTTTATGTTGGGTCTACAGAACTTCTGTTAGAGCGGTGTTTGGAAAGAAAAGTGTCAGAAATAGAGGTCCTGCCAAGACACTCTAGAGTTTTACATAAACTATTGTACAGGTTCCTAATACTATAAATGAATGTGGAGAATTGATAAAAGAGCCAAAAACTTGGACTGAAAATGGAAATAAAATTCAAGAGGCAGAGAAGAAAAATTAGGGTTAGTGGGAGTGAGTGAATGAATCAATCAATTAGGGACCAAATTGTGTGAAGAATTAGGGAGCATTGGAACATATTCAGAAGGGTGAGACATTGGAAGGCCTATCATCTATCTACTTTATCCAGAAGATGGATATCAGCATCTGGATCTTAAAGGTAATGACATTTACCTTAGAGACATTCATCCCTAAGAAAATGGATCAGAAACGTACAATATTAATGACAACTTTGGAGAGATGAATATGGAGACAATATGTTTGTTTTGTACAATTATTTATATAACAGATCAACATTTAAAGATTAAAGTATGGAAACTGGAATATCAGGAAGTAGATAGTTTAAATATTCTTTATCTGGCTCTCTGCCTTTTTTATATTAAGAAACATATTTTCAGAAGTGGCAGGAACTGACAGTTCAAACTGAAGTCCGTGGGATTTCTGGGTGCTCTGCATCTCTGAAATCTGTCATTTCTACCATTATTTATTCATATTGTATTAGTGCTAGGGACCCCATGCCTGGACTAGGGCTCCATTATGCTGGGGACTATACAAACAAAGAACAAAAGAAGGTCTCTGCTACAAACTGTAAAATTAGACCCCACAGTGTTTCTAAACACGTTTTTTACACATAGTCAAAAAAGGGAAAATAAAACATAGAATGTAATACTTATCATCTGACTGGAAATTAATCTGTTACATTTATTTTCAGAAACTAGGATTAATATACTAGCAGTGATCTTTTTTAAGTGATACAAGTCTTGCAGTTTTGTTAATTAGGAAGTACTAGTTAATATGAAAAATATACTCCTAGGGTAATCACCATTTAATTCAGAGAATTTGTGGACAGACATTGGATACACAAGCCTGGAAAAGGCTTAAGAAATATGACTGTTATTATGCCTGTGCTTTATAAAATTCAAGCAGTATCTTGTTACACTTATTCAAGAATATAAATCAATATAAGCTTTATGCAGTGTTCAACCTCAGATATACTTGAAGGCAGAGATCTGTTTAACAACGCCCAACATTTTTTCATATAAATGTGTGTACATGCAGGTATCACAGAAAATGGCTAATAGATTCATGTGTAGTAGATTTGATTCTATTTTTCCTTGCATTTTTTAAAACTGCAATAAAATAAAACTTCAACTGTATTTATCATAGTTTAAGTTTGAAGGCAGAATCTTTTTCTTTAATTTCAGTAGGGTTGCATGAAACGTAAGTGCGAACAGAATTTAGCTTCAAATAAAATAATACCATATTTTCGCACATACAACACACTCCCATATACAATATACACCTCATTTTTGAGAAGCAGGATGAAGTAAAACAAATATTCCTGTAGAAATCAATTTGGCCCTTGGTGATGAAAACCTTACACCTTTGTTTAATTCTTTTTGAATTGTCAGTACCAAGTAACCTATATAATCAATGCATGTATGAAAAGAGGCTATACTGGAGATTGACAATTGGGTCACCTAATGTACTTGCCACTGGTCCATACATTGATCTTCTCCAATGTCTGGTAATTCCTCATAACCTACAGCAAATCATACATTAACTCAGTTATTAGCTTCACCTAAGAATCAATCTCTGCCCACAATGGCAGCCACTCCATTATCATCTGGTATATTTCAAACAATAGAAGTGATTGAAACAGGAACTCCTACATTTCTGTGAAGATTAAGAATGACACACCACCCTGTAATTTAGGCAGCTCGGCAATAGTTTTTCATTTGCATTAGAAGGGTAGTGCAGATTGTGCTGAATTGTTCCCTTTTTTAAAAAAAACAAAACTTTTGCTTCAGGTTTTGAAAGATCTTTTCTGACTAATGTTACTTATTTTTGGAGTGTGCTGGTATTCTATATTTTTTAAAAATGCAAGTATTTTTTCTCAAAATGAAAAGGAAAAGCACGTTTATCAGTAAAATGGAAAAAATGATTCATCTTTCAGGTTAGTTATTCTTTTTAAAAACTAAAAGCCAAATTAATCCCCCACATTATACCTGCTAATGCCAGGGCTAAATTTAACCCCAAAGCTATCCAATATTAAATTCCAGCTCCTTAATTTAAATAAACCTCTTTCATATATGAAGTGTTCATCAGAGGCAGGGATATGTGGTCACAGATTTTAGCCTTCTTCAGTTTGACTACAGTTTAAAGTCTTAATTAATTTAAAATAATTGAAATCTGTTTTTGTTTGAGATATGGTCAAAGCTGGCTGATGTAGCTAAATTTCTCAAATGATTCTGAAACAGTTATGTTTTACATATACATTTCCTCTAGCTTACATGACTTTGAAGAGTTTAGACAGGATAGGATTTAATCAAGCCAAAAGTATAATCAGAAATTACATAGTCATGACTAAGATTCTTTTCATCATTTTTGTCCCTGTAATGTCTTTGTCCATATTCTGAGCAATATTCTTTAATCAATTGGGTATGCTCTAAACTGACATGCAGTGCTTTCACAGGCGGATGTGCATATTGTGAATGTCATCTCAGATTTCTTCCCAGTCAGCATTACTGGCTGGACTATCAGAATTTTTTTAAAGGTAGTTAAGGAGTTATAATTTGAGAAGAAGTCTTAATTCAAAATAACTGGTTAGTTTTATTTTAGAGGAACTAAATTTACTTTGGGCCTAATTCTGTAACGCCAATGTCTGTAAGTAGTCCCAAGTTGATATCAGTATGACTTTCATGGGTATAATATTGCAAGACTTGACATCTTATTGTTACTGGAGTGACACAGCTATATGCTATAATGTGCTGTACTCTCCATTGTCAGCAACTTTCTTCATTCTAGATATATTCACTTTTACAGTAGCTTTATTGATTTCCTTTATTTTACAAACAATACATTACTATGTCATCTTTGGCATACAGAAATGGTTTAGAAGTAGTGCTATAATGGATTTTTTCCATGGGTGGGGAAAATGTTAGAAATTTCAGGACAACAGTCAGAGCAAAGAATGCATTTTTATGTTACAGTTGTACTTTGGGTTTCTCCCTTTCATTGACACAGCTGTAGCATTTTATATGCAGACTGTTTCATTAAAATACATATATCCTAGCATGAGTTACATGCTAGTGGAAAGTTGACTTATTTAATGCTTAAGGTGTACCTTTTATTCTGTGACTTATTTTAATATATTGTTTTAAATAGATTGGACTCAGCTGTTGAGACAGAAGCAGTTTGTTATTTTTCCATAGCAAAGGTCACTAAGCATTGGGCTGTCAAGTGACTATCTAATAAAATCTAAAATCATCCCTTAATTTTATACTGCCATCTTTCTTTACTTAAAAAGGACTCTATTTGTTTAATAGCCTGGTTATTTGATTCATGCAGAGACATTCCTTGTATATTATAGAATTTCATAATGTGACAGTGATCCCTGTCAGCTCCTGAATAATGTTAAATTGTGTCAGCTGCTGAGGATGGGCTCAATTTAGTAAATGTGGCTAGGGGTCCAAAATACCCAAAATACATGAAAGCCTTTTTGGAATCTTTTGGCTAGACTGGGGGAGGTGGAGTGGCAGCGGAAATGTCAACCTCTTTTATTGCTTATTCTCACCAATCTTAATTACCTGTTTTGTGATGGAAAAATGCAGCCATATGCAGAACCCAATCGAGCACCCAAGACTAATCCAATCAGTCTGATGATGTATGCAAAAAGTTTACATAAAATGACCTTGTGCATAATTACTCATTTGACGGCTGTTAGTAAATGACACAAACGGAATCTGACACACATTGTAACACATTAATGAGCGCCTTCCTCCCCCCATCTTCTTCTGTACAGAAAAATGGTTTTAATTAAGACTTCCGTGATTAGTCATTTAATCAGTCATTAGGCCAATACAGATGGAGTCAATTAATTTTTTTTACACTTCAATAGACACTTGATGCTACTACAAACTATACAATCTATTTTTTAACATTGTATCATGGGCAATTGCCTTGCAATCTATCTAGCCAGTATATGTCACTCTTTTATATAGAGATTGGGCAGACATCACAGTGTATCGGCATTATGCCTAATTTATGAGTGTCTTATTGCATACCATCCAGACTACATAGACATGGTTCAGTTGTGAACTCAGTGCGGTGTAGGTTGTTTTTTTTTTCCCCCAGGGGACATCATTAGTCCTATCAGAGGCATAACAGTCAGGGTCTGCACCCTGGGTGGTAGCAGTGGCTGCCATTCATGTGCCCCCTGTAATTTGGAACCCCAGTCTGGTGCCCTATGTGCCCAATACTCATTATGCTGTTGAGTCTTATTAACATTAGAGGAACAGAATCATCTCTTGATTCAAGAGCTTAGGGTACCTCCTGATGTATTTTATTGATAATATCTTGCATTTGCATAGTGCCTTTAATGCAAGGATCTCAAATTCTTTCATTATCATTAAGTAAATCTCACATTGTCCCTTTAATGTAGTTAAATTTCATCTCTCTCTTTCAAACAGTAAAATAAGGCACAGAAAGGTAAAATTACTGACTGAAGTTTGCACAGAGCTAACGATGTGGTGGTAAAGTAGATAAGGTATCTCTCTGTCTCTCCACAGAGGTAAATTTAAGCCTTATTTTGGACTTGTACTGAAAGCTGCTCCTAGTCAAACCAGATATAAGTGGGTAAGTGGGTCAGGTTGAAAAATCAAAAACTGCTGGACATGGTGATAGCCGCATCACTCTACTGTGCACTATTCATATAGAAAGTAGGGCATGGGACCTTGTCCTTAATGCTGTTAAAGTGGCTGAGCAGTTTTTGATCCAGTTCATAGTGACTCTGGGATAGAGAACCCAGAGATCATATCTGTTCTTCTTCTATAGAGCCTGTAGCTATCATTCCTATGCCAGAAAAAAAAAAAGAGATGGATATTTCATACAAAGGTGTCCATTATTCCATTTTATACGAGTCAGCAGTTAAGCAAAATCTCACAAAATGTGATCATTCTATTGGGTACTTTCTATTAAACTCATGAAAAAATATCAAGTATTCTTTGTCCATCTGTTTGTGTTCTTACTTCTCTGAGAAACCTCAAGAAATTAGAAAATTCTTCATGTTTCTAGGTTTTCTTTCTGAGGATAGATGATAGACAAAACTAAGTATAAAGCAAGGTGTAAATATGTAAAAGTTAAGGTTGTAATAATCATATTTTCCCCTAGAGCAGAGCCCTTGACACATGAGTTAAGTAATAATGGATTAATGATCATGACTGACTCAGACCAGTAACAAACTATGTTCGGATCTATAGCTGGGATGATGAGACCAAAGGCTTAATGATGGGAGGGTATGTAAGTGTCTTATATGAGATGTTATCTGCAAATAAGATGCAAGATCTATCATAATCAATTAAAAACTCTTTCTTCTGGGAAATAGCATTATGATGGAATGCCAGCGTGCAAATAGTTTATGGTGCGACTGGCAACAGCCATCCTATATCCTCTAACTCACTGGTTATTTTCATTTTTTTAAAACCTGTATGTTTCCTCAAAAAAGGAGGAGTCAGCCTATTAAATAGGACTGATTGGATATTGTGCAATTTCTATCTGCCGGTCCTTTTGCATGACTCTTGATCTATGCCGAACACGCATTGTGGAGCTGAGTAAAAGAGACTGTCTGGGAGCATGATGAAACATCCCAAAGTAAATAGATCAGATTAAGACCAATTTCTTAAACCATGGATGGATCTGCCCTCATCCACTTAGAAAGAAATATGGACTTGTGCCATCCGTTCTTTCCTTTGCTGCTTTAGAATGTCCCTCTACACATCCCCCATTTATCTATCTCACATCCCTGTGAGACACCTTGAAGTGTTAAGACAGCCTCAGTCAGAAAGAATCTGCTTTGGAATTAATACATTTTTTAAAGAAGGATTCCAGGGCTGGTGTTCTGCACAGAAAGTACTGTGAGCACAGTAAAGACCCACAAAAGCTAAGTATTTGGGGCTGAATTTCCTGCTCCTTCTCTAACTGAAGTAGTAATAAAAATCCCTCCTTAATATTAACAAAGATCCACAATAAATCTTTTGTGTTTTTGTTTCATGCTGAGAAGTATGGTATAAGGTTCTCAATTTTGTGCTTGCTTTTAAGCTTCAGGTCTTTGTAGCTAATATACTACAGCACTTTACTAAAGAGGCTAAAAAAATCAGAGTGACATTTCCGAAGTAACTATCAGAGGTAGACTCCCCAATTCTCACTGACTTTAAATGCATGTTGGGCATCTGCCTTCCCTCTATGCTTTTGAAAACCCCACCCTGGGTTTTCAGCTCTCAATAATTGCTTGATAAATTAGCACAGTTCTTTGGTGAGGGAGGCAGTCCAGCTACTGAAGTGATCCAGAGCGCCAGATTGCAGGGAGGGGGGAGTAGTCAGAATTTCTCCCACACAACAACTGAATGGACTGCCAACAAGATACAAGTTTGCGCCATGCAATGAAAGGTGGTATGTTAGGCGTATGCCACAAAAGCAACTGCAGATGGGAGCATGCGGGCGTTTGTACAAGCAGCACAGGTGCTTTTGTGCATCTGATACATGCCGTAAGCGTTGCCGAGTAGTAACTGTAGAGCCATTAAGGAAAATGATTGTAAGTACCAAAAAAGGGGATATCCCGGTAGCAGGCTAGACAGCAGCAACAGCGGAGAGTTGCGACTAGGAAGGCTCGTCAATCATTGTCTGAAAAATTAGAAGAGTTATTTGGTGAGTGACACCATCCAACTACTGAGGAGATGTGGAGCTCCTGATTGAGAGGAAGGAAGTAACTGGAATGGATTTCCAGCAAGCATGCACCATGAAGTGATAAGCAAGGACAACTGAAAATGGAGAGACCTATAGGAGCCAAGAAGCATCTGAACTAGAGTGAAAACTTTCTCCCTCACCTCTCAAATCCCTTGTGCCTCTTTGCACATGCAGTGAAAACATGACAAATCAATTTGAATTTCCATAAGAAAACTTTACACAGATTCTTGTTTCAACAGCAAATCTTTGCCATTGATTGTTCCCACTCCCTCCTGAAGTCCTCACTATGCTGGAGATACGCTTTAGGGAGCTGTCCAGCCTCAATATTTGCGTGGCTTCCCATTAGGCCAGAGCCCCACCATGTCAATAGTTTGTTTAATCTCTTCTTGGTGGGCTTTTACAAAGACAAAAAGGGAAAGGGAATAGATTGATTTCTTTTTCTTTGTGAGTTTTTTTTTCCTTAAGAAAAGGTTTAAAGATTGAAAAATGAGCCCTGTCTTGTCTAAGCAAGGAATAATAAATAAAAGCAGGTGTGAAGGGTTGGAATTGAAAACAGCTGGATATGACGGATGTGATCTGACTTCTCTGGAGCTTCAGTCTTTAATCCCTGTGGCTCAGTGTGAATATTTCCCTCCTGATGCAATGCAGAAATAATAAATGGAACACAGCATATGGAGGGGTTCCTAGGGCTGAGGAAAGAGAAGGGAGGGAACAAACCACAGTTAACCCTTTATAAGTACACCTTCCAGCCCCACTCTTCCTACACATACCTCCATCTGCCATTGTGTATATTTCCAAGTCTAAACATGTTAGAGCCTAAGGAAGTGATGGCTAATAGAGGAAAAGAAGACAATGCATTGTCCAAAGGTGTCCAACAGAAAACCAAGGAAATTCTGTGTTGAAGTTGGAATTCTGTGTTGAAGTATATCTTTTTCAAGTCTGTTGTTTTATTAGTAGTAATTAAAATATATATAATGGCTCCCCATGGCCTCAACACCTGGGCACTTTTTACCAGTTAAAACCAGCACTGCATCAACAGTACAAATCTGAACAACAACCCCCCTATTCTCTGCTATTAAAAATGATCTAATAGTCAATTAAAAACTTGAACAAACAGATATTTCTGTGCCTTAAAGCTTGCCAAACCCTGGCTTTGGCAGACAGCCAGAGGAAGCAGATTTCAGAGGACTAGGTCATCAGTTGGAGACCTAGAGAGTTTGATCTCGGGAATTAAGGGCAGTTCAGAAGCTCAGAAACATCATGGTGATGCTTAGGAAGGAAATCTCAGGGCTCAAGGGTTAGGGTTTGATGTATTTTCACCATTTATTAAACTGTGTCCAGAAGTGATGAGATAACACAAATTCCTAGTTTACTAAGTTTACACTCTTATGATGGTCCATCCCTGCAGGACACAGACCAGTTAGTGCAGGCTTGTCCAACATATGGCCCGCGGGCCACCATGTGGCCCGCCAAGCTGTTCTCTGTGGCCCACGGTGCTGCAATGTGAAACGAAGGTAAACACGGTTTACTTTCGTTCCCACCCCTTGTCCCTCCCCCAACCCCATAGCAGCTTCCTAATAGCTGCTGAAGGGCTGGGGAAGGGACAAGGTTCCCACACGCACTGCGTCAACTTGACGTTGCTGACATGGTGTGCGTGGGAAGAGGAGTAGCCATGTGCCGCTTGGGACAGGATGAGCCCGGCCGGAGCAGCAGGGGCTCAGCTGCACTTTCCCCCTACCTGCACCGGTCAGTCCCGAGCGGCACACAGCTCCGCCGCCGCTTCTGCTGGCTTCGACCCGGCCAGGTATGTCCCATCCGGAGCAGCATGCAGCTGAGGCTGGATTCCCACATGCTGTTGGGGACGGGAGGAGCCTGGCGGGGTCTGCACTGGCCAGCAGAAGCAGCAGTGGAGCCATGTGCCACTCAGGACTGACCGGTGCAGGCAGGGGGAAAATGCAGCTCAGCCCCTGCTGCTCTGGCTGGGCTCGTCCCATCCCAAGTGCCACACAGCTCCACCGCTGCTTCTGCTGGCCGGTGCAGACCCCGCCGGGCTCCTCCCGTCCCCAGTAGCTCGTGGGAAGCTGGCTTCAGCTGCAGTTAGCTGTGGATGGGACGGACCCAGCCAGGTCAGCACGGGCCAGGAAAAGCAGCATGCAGCTGAAGCTGGCTTCTCACGTGCTGCTGGGGATGGGAGGAGCCCAGCCAGGTCTGCACCGACCAACAGATTGGTATAACGTGACAAGCTTATGGCTGGGAAGGGGTCAGGCTCCCTAGATCTGAGACCTGATGTAGGCTGTGTCACAGAGACTCACTCTGGAACAATGTGCTAATAAACTTGTGTCTATACCTGCTAGGAACCCAAGTAGCAGGTGGTTGATACCTGGTAAGCTCATGTGAGTAAAGACTGCTTATT
>NW_005841851.1:3465350-3476190 GCF_000455745.1 Alligator sinensis | reverse complement strand
GATGCACTGCATAGAAATGCAAAATATATTTTGACTTATTTGGTTGGCACCTTGGGCTGAGATTTTCAAAGCTGAGTCAAAAGGCCAACTTCCATTAAAATGAATGGGATTTAGAGGGCTCCAAATCTTTTATGACAACATTGTAACACGCCTATCTACCCCTTTTTGCAAATCTCAGCCATAGTTTGGAAGCTCAGCCAAAGAACGTAAGAGCATAAAAAGTGCCATGCTTGGTCAGCCCAATGGTCCATCTAGCTCAGTATCCTGTCCTGAACAGTGGCAGAGGTGGATGCTATAGAGGGAGAGTTTTGAACTGGTTAGACCCATTTCATTGTCACTTCCTGCAACTTCATTGGTGTCAAAGGTCACTTGACATCACTTCCTGTTGTGATACCGCTTCCTGTGAGGTCTTTGAATGTAGCTCGCCGGCCCACTGGGTGATAAAAAGTTCATGATCTGGGACCACATTCAAAAAGGTTGGACACCCCTGAGTTAGTGTAAAGTCTGCTGAAGTTTCCATGTGGATAACAGTAGCCTCAAGTACAGACTGCAGTAATGTAACAGTTACAGTTACAGAGGGGTAGGTCATTATAGCAAAACTAGCCAACTGCCTGTCAAGAATGATGGGAGGGGGATGGAGCCCCGTCCCCTCCCCCGTCCAGGCCCACTCCCCTTTCCCTTCTGCTGCTTGGGGTCTGGGCCCACCTCCCCCCCCAATGTTACCTGCAGGGAGCAGGGCATTACCTGCTGGCCTCGTCCCCACCTTCCGTGAGCTCTGCTGCTGCCTCCAGGGAGCAGGGCGGGGGGAGGTGAGGCCAGCTGAACTTCCCCCTGCTCCATCCCCTGTGTCCCCACCATCATGGTGGCAGGCTGCCTTCTATCAGAATGCTTCTTCAGTTATTGGCTGTTTGTCAGCCAATCAGAGCGCAAATAAAGTATTACGTACAGACAGACAGACAGACTTAGGCTTTTATATTAGAATCAACATGATATATGAATTCTTTCTTGTCTGTCTGATTTTGGCATGATTCCTGTCACAGTGATAACTAAGCACTAGTGCTTCCCATTTCTCATACAACCACAAATGGATAAAATAAGGATTTCTGTCATAGAAAGCTATCGATCTGGTCTGTTCTTTGTATTTGGACATATCAATGAATTACATCGCGATATTGTTGCAATTATCATGTTGTTAAAACTAGTCTTGTCAACTCATTTCTCCTGGATATCACTGCTGGGTCTGCCAACTCAACACATTTTAAAATCAATGGCAGATCAAAGACCATGTCTTTGATACCATTTGCTCACATAAAAAAACAGATCCAGTGCCACGCTGATATGCTCCACAAAGGATTTTGCTTTGTTTTGTTTTGTTTAATTGTCTGGTATCTAAGAAATGCTTTGAATCCCATGATGAAAAATTTTGGGTGAATGCAAAATATATTTTGTTGCAAGAGGTACAACTGTTGCCCATTCAAAGAAATGGTATTTGAAATCCCTCCTGAGCATTCTGTTCCCACAACCGCAGTTGGTTTTTTTCATGGATAGTCTTTTTTAAGTTCGGTAGTAAAATAGAACATTTTGATGGACATTCTGGCTCTTAGCAGTTTTGTTATACATTCCAAGCAGGTTCTGCCAAAAGAAAATTATAGGAACCACTGCTGTAGACTGCACAATCATTGGCTTGTAAGAGGAAGCCAGTAGCAAGGATTCATTATACATTCACACAGCTGCAGATAAAGAGCACCTAAAATCAGATGCCTTATTCCAGACATCTGTGATCCTGATATTATTAGATGACATTAGTACCGTCCTCTGCTAGCCTCTGGAATTACTGCAGACATTAGTGCAACCAATTTTTTCCCTACAAATCACTGGTTTTATACAGCAGTGGTATCTAGCTGTTGGAACAGTGAACCTGGAAGTCAAGACTCTTCAGTTCTACTCTCAGCTCTATTATTGATTTACTGTGGCACCTTGAGTAAGTTGTTTAACCTCTCACTCTCCACTTTCTTCTTTGGAAGTTATAGTGTAATAAATATTCACCTTATACAGAGGATGAGGCTTATGTAATTATCTGTATTTCATTAATAAATGTATATATGTATGTTTTTCATACTTTAACTCCAAAAATAATGAACAGTGGGTGTGTTGACACAAGATGCTTTACTCAAGATTAGAGCAAATTACTGCTCAGTGGGCACTTCTACATGAGATACTTACTAGGCGTATGCGAAGTGGGCTCTATTCGATTCGGATTTAGATTTGAATTTGGCCCAAATCAGGGACAGCGATTCATTGATTCGGATCACTGTCCCTGATTCGATTCAGCCAAATCCAAATCTAAAGATTTGATGCTGATTCGAAGAATCAGCGATTCAGACATAGACACAGCTTTAAAAGTTTTTTCTACATACCTCGAGGTACCAGTGTGGCTCATGAATGCTGCAGTCGTGGGGCGCATGGAGCGTCTCACAGGAGTGCGGGGAGGCCCCCAGGTGCTTGGAGGCGAACCCAAGAAGTGGACCGGAGGTACTTCTGGGTCTGCCAGGGAGTGCGCTGGGCCCCCCCCGTGACGTCCCCCAGCTCAGCAATCAGCCACGGGGGGAATCTGGATGCACCCCCCAGACCCAGGAGACACCAGTTGCCAAGCTCCCTGGCGTAACCAGAAGTGGACCAGAAGTGCTTCTGGTCCACTTCCGGGTCTGCTGCTGAGCATGGAGGGGAGCCCCCTGTGCTTCTGTGGGTCACTCCATGTGCAGCAGCATTCACGAGCTGCCTGCTACCTAGAGGTATGTAGAAAAAACATTTAAAGCTGTGTCTATGTCCGAATTGCCAAATCTTTCCAAATCTCTCCAAATCATTTTGGAGGGTTCCGATTTGATTCGGAGAGATTAAAGGGTTGTCTGATTTGATTTGGATTTGGAGATTCGGACACCGAATCGGGCAGAATCTCCGCCAAATCGAATCAAGGACCAAAGCTTCGCACAGCCCTAATGCTTACTGCTCAGTAGCCTAATACTGTGCAGTAGCATGCCAGTCAAAAACTGTGCTAATACACCACAGCACTGTTATTAGGCTACTGCACAGCAAGTGTCACAGAAAAACTGCACTGGCACTACTGCACAGTAGTGTGAGTTACTGCGCATTTAGTTAGCACTTCATTAAGCAAGTACTAAACTAAATGCGTAGTAACTACTACACATTAATGAAGATATAGACGCACCCAATAAGCATCACCATCTACATGTGGAGATGCTTACTGCACAGTAATTTGCTCTGATCAGGAGTAAATTTGCTACCTGTAAATACAAGTAGCAGATTTACTCAGGAGTAATTACTGTGTAGTACAGCATGTAGATGGGAGCAAATGTTTTGCTCCTGCCCCCAGGAGTTGTTTGCTGCCAGGGTGGGCTCCGCCCCCAGAGCCTAGGTAGGGACAATGTTCCCTTTTCCCGGCAGCAGGGAGCTCCCAGCCCCCACTCCATGATTGCAGAATTGGTTGTAGTTATTTTCCTGTGCTGGTTGTGGTTTTATCATCTCTCTCAGAAATAAACAAACCAGTCAACCCCATACAAACAACTTTAGTGGCCCAGGAGGAGATTGTCAAATGCATTAAAAAGTGTGGCCTTACTAGACTGAGTCCCTGAAAATGCCTCAGATTCAGGAGTGTAATAACATGGCCAGGTGCCCAGGGTTGCTGTGGCACACAGGGGCAATGGCAACTTCCACTTGCCACTGCCACTACAATCACATGGCTGCAGCAAAAGTAATTTATTTTGCCCCTCCTCCCCTTCAGTGTCTGGAAAGATTGCTCCTGTCACCCTACCCCTGTTACACCACTGTTCAGATACTACAGGATCTTAAGAAAGTGATAATTGTTTCAAATATTGTAAATGAGAATGATTAGGTTACATTTTTAACAACCTTTTATCTCTTTTGGAGTATCATGAAAGTCTTAAAAGGTGAACAGTTAAAATGTCTCAAGGATTACAATGATGAGGAATACTACCCCTTAAACCTTTCAGAAAGTGAAGTGCTGTAGCTCTGGAGAGTAGCAGTGATGTGTTAGCGCTGTCTCAGAAGTACCAACTCTATGCCAAAGGATTATGTTTGAGGAAGAGAGCCAGTAGATGCACTCTCCAATGCTAATGTGCTGTACAATCTGCAGTGTACTTTTTCTTTATTCTTTTAAAAAGTCTGGCTTTTTAAAAAATGCTCGTCATTGGCTTAATTCTGCTCCAACTGACATCAGTGAAACTTTTTGCCATCGACTTCAATGGAAGCGGATTTAGGCCAACATTGAGCACTTTTGAAAATTCTACCCTGATGGTCTATAATCAATAAAAATAGCCTTCTGAAATACAAGCTACATTTTTTTGTTTTTATAATGTGTTCCCTAAGATGTCTTGCTTATATTCCCTACCACTCCCTATCATTTGGCTCCCACTATGCCTATTGTCTACTTAGAATCTTAAAGTACTTTATAGATGTGGCCCAGCTGAAACAGTTCAAGTGTACTAATGTGCACCTATCTATGAAGCGCTAAAAAATTTCTCAAGTCGCAAACCTCCACCTTCTGTCGCAACCATCATTAATAGGAATTGTAAGGTTTGGGATATAATACATGCTGTATTTTCCATTCATATGCACTTTTGTTTCTCTGCATGGCAGAAACAGAGATCATCATGTAAAAACAGAATTTTCCATTTCAAATTCTTTACATTTCACTCAGCAATCAAGGTGTGACAACTTGAGCATTTTGAATATTCTGGCAAAAGCTTCAGAAGTAGGAACAAGTGTGAAATAAGCATGCATAGGCACATCTCCTTTTCCCAATCAGGAGGTGCAAAAAGAGGCTTGACTGCAAGGGTGGGCAAAATACAGACTGTTGGCCAGATCTGACCTGCCAAGTGATTCCATCTGGCCTGTAGCAGGTCCCTTGGCCCCAACTGGCCCAGGTGCAGGGGTGACAGCCCTGGCTGTGTGGCCAGTCCTGCCACCCCTGGGTGCAGAGGTGCCACCTGGCACTGAACACAGCCTGCCCTATTCACATGTGTGGCTCTCAGGCATGCTGGGAGCTCTAGTCCATGTGTCTGGGCAGTGTGGCAGTAGGGCAGAGGTTGCATGGAGGCCAGACTCGGCTTCCCTGCAGCCCCCATGGTGTTGGCTCTTTCTCACTGCTGCTGCCAGTGTCTCCACTCCCGCTGTTTGACCTAGCCCCACTGCCTGGACTATCTGTCCTTCACCCATCTCCAAGGGACCCAGATGGAGCAGATGGGTAGGGTCTCCATGAAGACCAGCCTGGGCCCCCATGGGCGGGGCACACACAGCTGGGCAGATGGGATGGGGTCGCAGACAGGTGGGGAGCGGCATCTGGGAGCAGGACGGATGGGGGGGGGGGGGTGGGGGGGGGGGGGGGGCTTGGGTCGGGATCGTGAGGTAGTTACAGTGCAGGGCCTGAGGCAGAGCCATGATCCACTTCCCACATGTCCCTATGATGGGCACTGGTTCTACAGGCAGCAGCGGGCTGCTGTGGAAACTGCCCCATATTAATCCGTCTCTCAGATGTAATTGAGGCAGTTAATTTTCCCATTGATGTCATCTCTAACTTGAATGGACCACTCCTTCTCAAATGCCATCCTTACTAATGGAGATTTCTAAGGAAAATGAATAATGTTCAACTAAAAGTGTGTTCATAATATTCTGAGAAGTGCAGTCTGTTCAACCAGGAACATTCTAGGCTCAAACTAATTTGGTTAGTCAAAAACAAGGTCAACTAGTAAAAAATACGTGAGTTTTTTATGCCTCTCTTCCTTTTCAAATTCAGATTGGCTACCTTCTGATCTGATCATTTCAAGTTCAGTCTCCTGCATTATTTAGCAGTGATTTGACATTTGATATATTTATCCATATTACAGCAACAGGTAGAGGCCCCTACTGGGGCACAAATGTACTGACTGACTCCCTTCCTTGTAGAATTTACAGTCAAAATAGGCAAGAGGGGATGGGGTAAACGCTGTTACTATGACCCTCTTTTTACAGTGTAGGTTACAGAGAGATTGAAGGACTTAGAATCACAGAAGCATAAAAAGGACATAGACTCATAGAAAATTAGGATTGGAAGGGACCTCAGGAGGTCATCTAGTCCAAGCCCCTGCTCAAAACAAGACCATCCCCAACTATATCTATGTGAGTCTTAAAAACCTCTAAGGATGGAGATTCCACAGTCTCTCTGCTTAGCCTGTTCCAGTGTTCACTGCCCTCTTCGTGAGAGTTTTTCCTAATATCTAACCTAAACTTCCCTTGCTGCAACTTGTGAACATTGTTCCCTGTTCTGTAATCTTCCACCACAGAGAACAGTCCAGCTCCATCCCCTTTGGAGCCACCCTTCAGGTAGTTGAAGGCTGTTATTGAATCTCCCCTCAATCTTCTCTTCTCCAGACTAGATAAGTCCAGTTTCCTCAGGCTTTCTTCATAAGTTATTAGTCCTCAGCTCTCTGACCATTTTTGTTGCCCTCTGCTGGACTCTCTCCAATTTTCCCACATCCTTTCTGTAGTGGGGGGCCCAAAACTGGACACAGTACTCCAGATATGACCTCACCAGTGCTGAATAAAGGAGATAATCACTTCCCTCAATCTGCTGGCAGTGCTTCTATTAATGCAGTATGCTGCTAGCCTTCTTCACAAAAAGGGCACAAAGTTGGCTCATATTCATCTTATTGTCCACAGTAACCCCCAGGTCCTTTTCTGCAGAGCTGCTGCTTAGCCAGTCAGCCCATAGCCTTTACTTGTACATGGGATTGTTCCGTCCTAAGTTCAGGATTTTGCATTTGTCCTTATTGAGCCTCATGAGATTTCTTCTGGTCCAGTCCTCCAAATTGTCTAGGTCTCTCTGAATTCTAGCCCTACTTTCCAGCATATCTACTATTCTGCCCAGCTGGGTGTCATCTGCAAACTTGCTGTGTGCACTCCATACCATCTTCCAGATTGTTAATGAAGTCATTGATGATCATTGGTGACTTGCCCAATGTCATACAAGGAGTCTGTGATAGAGCCAGGAATTGAAGCTCTATCTATACAGTGACTTAACTGTAAGAGCATTCATTATTAGATTTTTCTGAGGCCCCTGCACACATTACAGCTATGGTACACTTAATGTGTTAATTGCACCATAAATAGTAACAGTGCTACACATTCAGCCAAGTTATAGTGCCATAAAGTGGCAGACCAGCCACAAAGATATTCCAGAAAATATGTGGAATGTCTTTGTGGCCTGTTTGTATAGCTCTATAAATTGAATGTGTAGCACCCCTATGTCAATGCGGACAATCAGCTGATTGTCAGCATCAACAAAGTAGATGGAAGTCAGCATTGGGACTAGGACAGGAGAGGAGTTTCAAGGTTCTCTGGTGGGAGGAGCCGAGGGGCTTTGGCTACCTGAAACATACTAACCCCAAAGCCCATCAGCCCCTTTAGGGGCTACAGGGCAAAGTGCTTTAAAACATTTGTTCGGGGACATCCTGGTTGAACCCATAGTTTTTAGATGTCCTGGTGTATTGTTTTAATGTGTGCTGGGGCCTCACTTTTTTCATGATCACCACTTAACAACTATGCCAAACTAAATTGCTAAACAAGCTGTTCCATTTCTCTGAACAGAAGGACTTTTCCTCTTCCTAAAGTATACTGTATCATTTTGTTAGGTTGCAGCTATAAATGCCATATCATTTCCTGGAACCCTTTATTTTAGTTTTTCTTTGCTTATTTGTAGATGTACCTGTATACAGCTCTGGGCATAAATATCAAAATTAAGTCATACAAACTAGGTCTCATGTCTAGAATATCCTCTCTATCTCCCTTACACTACATGAGCCTAATTCTTTGCTACAGCAGAGTAGGGTAAGAGAAGAGTAGCAATTGCTTAATTCAGAGCTTCCTGGTCCCATATTTAAAGCTTAAGATCAGTGCCTTGGTTCCAGATTTATTGTGCTTGGACTTATTCCTTTCCTCAGTGTACAATCAAGAAACAAATTAATTTCTGTTTATGAAGCACTGTTCATACTGAGATACTGTAAGCAGCTCCACAAAAGTTGGCCCAGATCCTCAGCTGGTGTAAACTGACAAAACCCCATGGAAATCAGTGGAATTATGGTGACCAATAGCAGCTGAGAATCTTACCTGTTGAGTCTTGTTAAGACAGACAAATAGCTGCTATGCAGAATAGTGGCCAATCAGATTTGCATTTAGATATGTCTGAGGGCTAAATAATTAAGCAGTACATAGGGAATTATTTGTACAACTCTTGTTCTCTGTAAATAGGGCAGAAAATGTACCCTTAAGTGTTTCAGTAGCCATCATCTGTGACAACCTGGAGTGCCAGAAAGAGAGGTCATAGCAAAATATAATAAAAGTCTGCCCCCTGAAAGATTTAATTTGCAGCCTGGGGAAAGTTAAAAGAGAAATGCAGATTTTTGTCTGTTGTCATAAGGGAATTGATAGTTTACTCAGACAAGTTAAGGCAATATTATTCAACGCTTTATAGGAAAGTACTGTACAAACATTCTGAAAGCAATTAAATCTCTAATAGCAGCCCAATTAAGTTATTTTTATTTCTAGATGAGATACTAATAGAGTTTATTTGTAGCCAATGTTTAAATACATCCTAAAGGTTACATACTGTAGCAAAGAATCTAAATAATCCAGAGGGCCTGCAATCCACAGTTATAAATAGTTATTCAATCTGGACTTTTTTAAGAGGCATGCATAAAAGCTCTGTGTTCAGCTGAGAAATTGGCAATATGTTGACTCTGTCTAAATTTCCAAAGCTGAAACTATGTTTTTATCTACAGTGCAAAACCCAGTCAAAATTAACATTGACACTATGAGTTGGCTGAAGAAATAAATAGTTTTGATTTTTTCACAAGGTTCCACAAGAGTTCAGTGGCATATACTTCTCTGTTCATATAAGTATATGTCAGTGGCAATGGCAGTCCCTTGATTCGAGGATGATCTCCACCACAGCTCATTGATGGGTCTTGAGGTGACTTATTAAGAGTCCAATCCTTGAGCCACGGACTCTTCCTCAGAGGCTGCAGTTCTTCCTGTAGGGGAGGATAGTCCATAGGCCAGGATTTGCCTCTTTCTGTTTCTTCTGCTCTCTCTTCTCTGCTGCAAGGGCAAGACACTTTACTTCAAAACAAGCAGTCACTTGATTGAAGTTCTGGTGCCACTGGTCTTGGTCAGCAGCCAGGTCCTCCAAGGTCTTAACATCCGCATCTGTTTTCTTGAGGTCTGCCTTCAATGTGACCTTGTAGTGTTTCCTCTGGCCACCATGAGATCTCAGGCCATTATCAAGCTGGGAATAGAGCACTTGGTTTGGGAGTCAAGAGTCAGGCATCTACACACAATGTCCGGTTCAGTGAAGTTGGTGCTTGAGGATCACTGACTCAGTGCTGGTAATATTGGCTTTAACAAGGATGCTGGTGTTTGTGCAAAGATATTCCCATTTGATGTGGAAGATTTTCTAGAGGCATCAGTGGTGATACCTCTCCAGGTTCTGCAGATTACTATGATAGGTCACCCATGTTTCACATCTGTAGAAGAAAATGGGGATAATAACTGCATTGTAGACCTGGGTCTTCTTGTCTTTCTAGAGATTGTGATGAGTAAAGATACACCAAACCAATTTCTTGGGAGACACCTGCACATCAATGTCAATTCCAGAAGGAACGGTGGTCCTTAGTGAGAACCAAGATGACTGTCCAAAAATGGAGAACAGAGTTGGGGTGATGACACAATCCTTGCTTGGCCCTAGTTCAGATGACAAAAAGGATCTGTCTCCAATCTTCTCCATAGAATGCTCACAGCCATCTGTTCATGGAGATGCCACAGGCCCTTGATGTACTTTTCTGGGCATCCAAATCTGGCTAGTACTTTCCACAAGGCTTCACAAATATGGAATCAAAAGTCTTAGTGAGGTCAGTGATGGCTATATAAAGGTCCTGGTGCTATTCTCAACCCTTTTCTTGGACCTGGTGGGCAACAAAGATCATGTCAATTTGCCCCGTGGCAAGATGGAAGATAGATGGAAAAAACATTTTGAGGTCCTCCTGAATGGTGAGTTCACTGTGGTGGATTCCACCATTAAATCCATCCCCCAACAGCCTGAAAAGGGATCCTTCACCAACCCTGAATCTTAGAAGAAGTCTAGTGTGCTGCAACGAAACCAAGAACAATGTGGCTACTGGACTGAATGGCATACCTTCTGAAATCATAGAATCATAGAAAATGAGGGTTGGAAGGGACCTCAGGAGGTCATTCAGGCAGGAAGCGAGGAACTGGTACTGAGACTCCATGAACTAATTCTATGCATTTAGAACAACAAAGAGATCCCTGGGGATCTGAGGAATGCTAACATCATGACCATCTTCAAGAAAGGAGATAAGTCTGCATGTGGGAACTATTGCGGTATCTCTCTCCTTTCCATAGCAGTGAAAATCATTGCCCACATCCTCCTGAACTGTCTCTGGCCTCTTGCTGAGGAGGTCCTGCTGGAATTTCAGTGTGGTTTCAGACTATCTTGTGGGGCAATTGATAAGAAAATGTGTAGTTTTCTTGCTAACATTCATATTCATTTCCAAAAAAGTTTGTCATTGTTCAATTTGGTCCCTATTTTTTGAAGAAGTCACAGCTTTTGCAGTGTATGCTTAATGATAATCAGATGGCATCATTTAGAAAATGGATTGTTGAGTTTTGAGTCTGCTGGTATTCAAAATACTCTCCTATGTTTTTCTTGTAAAACACCTCAGCAGTCCAAAGATAACTCCTTGTAGATCAGCAG
>NW_005841851.1:3462245-3465319 GCF_000455745.1 Alligator sinensis | reverse complement strand
GCAGGAATATTTTTGCACATCCAGGGCAGAACTAGGATTTAGAAAAGTAGGATGCAGATAGCTGGTCTATGTTCCAGTGTCACATAATTTTCTCCAGTTAAAGAGAATTTAGAAGATTTACTGATATGCTAGGGACCCAGTGGTATATTATTCAATTTAAGATCAAAGCAAAAACAAATATAATATTATTGGAATATACGCTATTATGCTAGCATATATATTAAGTTTAAAAAACACAACAAACAAGGTAAAATAGTTCAGAGATATTACTTTATTAGTCCTGTAAGCAGTGTAGCTAAATATTCATAAAACAAAACCTAGTCTTCCTGAGCATCTTGACAGTGCATCCAACTCTTCACTGTCAGTCATTTTCACACCTGAGTTAATTTCACTTGAGTTACTATAACCACATCTGAGTTAAAGTTTTCAGCTAAAGCTAAAAATGGTCTACAGGGCTGTGAAATGGAAGAGAGAGATTACCAGGAATGGCTAGCAAACAGCTAAATCACAGAAGAAAGAGTAGATTTATTAATGGAACATCAAAACCATTAAAAAGGATAGAGAGTCATTAACACCTGTGGAGTGGAGAGAGATTATCTGGAATCAGGCATATTATAATGACCCATGTAACCAATTCACTCTCTCTGCACTGCTTGAATATAAATGTTGCTGCCTTTCCTAGGCAGCTGGTTTTAAAGTTTGGGTGGAGCAGAAATCGGGAGGGCGGGGGGAGTGGGTAGTTGTAGCTGCATCATTGCACCCCCCCGGACCTGCCCTGTGCACAGCAGTGATAATTAAGATCATGCCTGCAAATTAAAACATCCCAGAGGATGGGTTGAAATGATGAAAATGCATGGAGGAAATAGGGTACCCTTTGGGAATCCAGATTATTTGTGAAAGGCATCAGAGGAATACCTACCAATGGTTGCAAACCAAGAACCGGATTCCGTAGTCTTTTCTAGGCACCAGGAGGAACTGTGCTATGTAAGTTCACCCCATTGCACAGAGGCCCTCAAACAACATAAAAAGCACAGCGGGTGACTGATGCATAAACTTATATGTCAAAAGCTGCCAAGAAATTTTAGAGGTACATTTTCAGTGAAATATGCAAGAATAGCACGCACACGTCCTTAACAAGTCAAAGAAGCTACTATGTATGTTTTTGAATTTTCCTAGTAACAACAGTGAAGGCAATTCCTTCTTTACAAAATAGTACATCAGTTATTGTTGATCTCTTACTGAGAGAAATCTCTATGCATAACAGAGCGCTAACAACAACTTCTGTTGGTGATTTCTTTTCTTTTTTTTTCACTTTTTTAATCTTCAAATATAAATACAGTCATGGATGTAGTGAGCAAATATAGCAAGAGCATATACAAAGGCAGATGCAGGATAAGTATGTATTGTATAAGTGTTTATGGTGGACCAGAATCTGTCGATGCTTTCATTTGAAGTTAATGCTACCCTGAAATCGGAATATTAAATCCAAGAGGAAAATGGCAGATTTAACAGGTTTAAAATTAGTCACATCACCAGGGAACAGGAAATGTTTTGGGTTTTTTTCCCCCCAAAACCATCATGGCCCAGTATTTGATCCATCTGGATATAAAAATATACTTTCACACCAGTGTACAGGTGTATGCATAGGCTCCACATTATCATTTGTTGCTATGATTTGTATATATACATTCTGAAAACTTAGGATAATTTAACCCATGATAGACAAACTCCATCTCTCTTACAAGAGAAATGAACAAATAATCTGAATCACCTTGACACATGGGGTGTATATAGGGACAGCAGCAAAAGCTGTACCTAGCTCTTCAGCATCTTGTGCATATATCAAGGCCTCCTCTGATTCTCAAAATGCATGGTGATGACAGTAGGTAATGGAACAGAATAGTGTTGATGGACTATGTACTTCTGGGAATTTAGGGATGCAGTCATTTCTCTGTAACAGGACTGATGGGAGAAATGATTCTAGTTTTCAAGAGGAAGATGACTCAGATTTCCTAAGATGACCTTTGCATTTATAAGAAGTAAGAGCATTCATTGCTTTTGCTCCAGAACGACTCCATTGATATAAAGGGAGATTTATCTGATTTAACTCTAAGTGGAGGAGAAGCAGGCAACTTATCTAGAGGACTACATGAATTTCTGTGGTAATACGTATATTTGGAGAAGAATTATGTTACTGGTGTTTTCCAAAGAAAAGATCTTGCCCTTTGTAGGGTTTACAAGTTTAATCGCTTAACTTCAAGTTTCTGCATACTAATAGGGAATTCTCCAATATGAGGCACAGGGAGAATTTAGGAAATAGTTTGTGTTGAACATTGTCCCAGGCAAACTTAGGATGTTTATTTACTTAAAGAATATCTGTAAGCAAATTGTGATTTTCACACATATATTGGCTAATTGATAGTATTCATAGAATTTATTTCTTTTTTGTTTTAATTTTCTATAGTCTTTGGTTAGTTATGATTGGTCAGACTGATCACGCATATCTTTATATTTGCTTTCTTAATATTAATGTGGAAACACAATGCAAATTATTTCACAGTAAAAATTCTAGTTCCACAAATGTTTGGTAGATGTGGCTTCAATTCACTTTTGGCAAATAGTTATGGTCAGTTTGTGCATGTACAACTGAGTTGCTTGCACTTGAAAAAATAAGTCCAAAGGAATATGGTGTTGGCCATGGTGAATTCATTGAAAAATCTGAACATGATTTTACAGAACATTCATTGGTAGTTTTCAGCTGTACCCAGCCATAGGACTAGGCCTGAAGTAAAAGTGACCCTGTCCCCTGACCTCCTGTTAAGGGAGTCCACAGAGAGAAAAAGCACCCCACTTTAGAAAAGTTCTCTTCAACCATCGGAGAGATGGGGGCAGTGCGTCCATCTTTTTTCCACCCAGCAGTCACCTGTGCATTTCTCATGAATTATTTATTATGAAAACGATTTCAATCAAACTTGATGGCAGGTTCTTAATACCTTTGCCATACTATATATGATGAATAGCTGCGAGAGTATTCTCTCAAAAGAAAAGGGTTCTAATTAAAGTAAAAAGTTTCC
>NW_005841851.1:3456416-3462214 GCF_000455745.1 Alligator sinensis | reverse complement strand
TCAACCAGGCTCGTTCCCTCAGCTACAAAATTAAGGATCAATGGGCTGTCACATGCATGTCTTTTTAATACATGGCAGCTGAGATGACATTAAAGTGATAGACTGATCACTATAATCAATGCAATTCAAAAGAGCTTTGTAGCTTAAACCTGAACTTGACTTCTTTCTGCAGTTGTCTCTCTACAGTTAAGATTGTCTGAGCAACAAAATACAAGGTTACATCTTGTTTTCAAAAAAACAATCCTGGGGGGATAGAATTTAAAAAAAATACTCTAAGTAGCTGTAGTTTCTTATTTGACTAATTTTTATGTGATTCAAAGGACCTCAATATTTGTTACTGCAAAACTGAATTGAATAAAAAAATATTCAAGTAAAAGAAAAAGCACACTGAGCTGCCCAAACATGGAGGAGGCATGTTCAGATTTTCCATAGTTGTGGTATATTAAACCATGCAAATTGACACCACCTTACATAAAAATATTGTACAACTCAGAAGCAAATGTAATTGATCTTTGCATTTAAACATGAAAGTATGGGTAGCCTGAAGAGAATGAACATGTGGGGATTGCTGAATTCCAGTACACATAATACCAAGCATAGACTTATCTATGTCTCTTAAAATGATAGGCTAATATTTTTTGGCCTCCCATAAGCACATTCTCTTTGACCTCCCACAAGCAGATGCATCTATTAAAGAGGCAGCCCTGTGGATGCTGCAGTATACAGTTACAGCAGGGAAAAACAAAACACCAAAGGAACAGTCTAATTTGGGGCTAATGGAATTCATATATACCATTGTTTTCACATTTTAATCACTGCCTTTAAAATCTACTTATGCACAATACTTTTGAACTCTTTTCTTGTTCTGGGTTTATTTTTTCAATGCCCTAGGGGTTCTGTAAAAACTCTTAAGATTCTTGTAAACCCTTTTATTTCTCTTATAGCTGGCAGACTGACAGGCTTTAGTTATTCTTAGTGCTAAATTATTTATCTTTCTTTCCCCTTCTAGCCCTGACTTCTGAATCTTTAACTTGACTCTTGGGACATATCTGGGGCCTTTTTTCCATTTAAAATGAAGCAGTTTTTATCTTTTCTATTAAATGTTTTATTATGAAAATTATACATACAAAGTTTAAATATCTAAATATATTAAAGGGACAGTATCTGGGGTTTTTGTAAATTGACATTTTTAATGAATAACCTTCCTAGATAATAACACTTTTGATTTTAGTTTGGTTATGGTGCCTGTTTACCATCTGAGATAATTACAGTAGTAGGAGGCATGTATGATAGAGGAGACTTCCCACAGGTAAAAAAAATGCCTTGACAGATATGTAGCTTTATGTTAAATGATAAGACAATGGCATTTGCCACATTAGAGCATCCATTTGGTCCTTCAGCACTACGTCTTGCCAAATGTAGTTTTACACCACAATCATCAAAATAAACAATGCACTTTAATGGTGTATAAGTGTTTTGCTAAACAGAGATGGCGTTACATGTTTAAAATGATGTATGATCTCATGATTTCAAGAAGGGAGGCGCTACTTCACAGTCAGGGTGGCTAGGACCTGGAACCAACTTCCAAGTGAAGTGGTGCTGGCTCCTACCCTGGGGGTCTTTAAGAGGAGGTTAGACGAACACCTTGCAGGGGTCGTTTGACCCCAGTGCTCTTTCCTGCCATGGTAGGGGGTCGGACTTGATGATCTGCTCAGGTCCCTTCCGACCCTACCAACTATGAAACTATGAAACATGTGATGACAAAAGTCACAAGAAGTACAGAAAATATGTAAGCATCTTTTTCATAGTTTACTATAGACCTTGACTGATTTGATTGCATGCAACTCTTGGAATACAAAAATGGGAATATTGTGTACTTCTTAAAAACTAAATAAGTATACTACTTTGGTGTAAACCAGTGATTCTCAGCCAAGGTGCTGTGGCTCCCTGGGGTGCCTTAAGAACCTTTCAAGAGTGCTGTGGGGTGCCATACAATGTTAGCACTTTTAGGTGTGCAACCATGATTCACAAGATAAACTAAGAATAGGAATTCATAGTATTAAATACAATCTGACCTGCCGTGACCTTTGCAACAGAACAATTGCTCTACTATGCTTCTGTAGTCAAAAAATGAGTGAAAACTGAGAGCTGACATTTTCTGAGGGGTGCCTCAAGTCTAAAAAGGTTGAAACCACTGATATAGACAGCTTTGTAGTCTACAGTGTCATACATTTAATCTTTACAGGACCTAGTAGTTAGGTAGATAGTTTGAAGAATTGCCTTATAATGATAAAATTACTAGCTAATTGCCTGTCAAGAATGGCAGATTTCAGGGAGTGTTTACATGGCCCCCCTCACCCCCCACTCACCCTTCGGAGCTGGCCATGCAAAGACTCCTTCTGCTGCCTCCTTCTCCACCCTCCCCTTGCCCGCCTCCACCTCTCAGCAGGGCTTCCCCTGCACCTCCCCTCCTCTCCCTGCTCCCCTCCCTCCCTCCCTCTCAGCTGTTGTCAGGGTTGGATGGCAGGGGGGTGCCGCCACCACAGCCTCCCCTTCCCTCCCATCCCCTCATCCGTCCCTTCCTTCCTTCCCTGCCATCTGGCCCCGACAATAGCCACCACCATGACCCCCCACTTCGCCTCCCCTGTCCCGTACCTGCCCAGGCCCACGCAGCCTCCCTCCATCCCCGCTGCCTCCCCCTCCCTGCCAGCTGTTGTTGGGGCCCTGTTCCCACTCCCCTCCCTCCCTCCTTCTCTCCCTGCCACCCAGCCCCGATAACAGCCACCACTGTGACCCCGCCCTTTGCCACCCCCACTCCACACCCTCCCTCCCCACTGCCTCCCTGCCAGCTGTTCTGCGGGGCATCGGGGATAGGTAGCAGTGGGGCGCCACCACCATGACTCTCCCTTTGCCCTCAGGCAAGAAGGCGTGTGGAAGCCCCAGTGCTTGGGTGGCCAGGGCGTGTTTGCCTCCACCACAAGCTTCCCCAGCAACGGCTCAAACTTGGACCCACGCAGTCAATTGCTGCTCACCCTCTCAGCAGCACATGCGCAGTTGGCCAAATGCATTATGGATAGACAGACAGACAGACAAAGACCTTTATTATATTAGAATAAGTATATATGTGTGTATATACATGTCTACTCAGAAGTACACACACACAGAGACACACTTTAAGGCCCCCTTTCCATGTTCCAGGTATTGTGCAATTAACTGGTTAATCTCTGAGGATTGCAGCTGCTGTGGTCTCCAAGGCTTGAGGGGTGGGGGGTGTAAAACCCCCAGGCCTACACAGGGGTCTTGGTTCTGGTTGCTCCTCACCTGCAGCTGGGATAGAGAGTTCTGCACCTGATGTCAGCTGCACCTGATGTCAGGGACTCTCAGGTTCCAGCTATGTATGACTCCCACAGCTGGGAGACCCCTCAGCACAGTGACCCCCAGCCATGGGTGTCTGCTTTTTGCAGATGCAGGGGAAGCCTGGGGTTGGGCTCGCCCTACACCAGCAATAAGGCGTGATTGGTAGGCTTGTACGAAGCAGCAAGTATTCGCTTCAGATTCGGATTTGGCCAATTTGGAGGGACAGTAATTCAATTCAGTGATTTGAATCACTGTCCCAATTTGATTCGGATTCAGAGACTCGGCGCCGATTCGGAGATTTGGCCATAGACTGTAATGGGGAATCACTAAAATGGCTATAACTTTGTCATTTGTTTGCAGATTCAGATGAAAACAGTAGGGAAGGTAGCCCCTTCTGAGAGCATGAAGCCTGCCAAAATTCAAGGAGATAGGTGCAGGGATTTCTGTGACAGAGCACCTCAAACTGTTGAAAGCAAAACTTGTATCACTTGTGTGTGTTAAGGCAGAGAAAGGGATCTCAGAGAAAGATCACAGTCACGGCACAGACCCCGCCTTTTCCATATATGGAAGATCACCCCATCCCCCCCCTCTTTTCAGTTTTTGTTTGCTGCCTTCCAAATCTCTGACTCTCTCTGAATCGATTCAGAGGCTTCTGATTCGATTTGAACCTTTTAATGGGTTTCCTGATTTGATTCGGATTCGGAGATTCGGCTGCCAAATCATGCTGAATCTCCTTCAAATCAAATCGGCTACTTTTCCATATATGGAAGATCACCCCATCCCCCCCCTCTTTTCAGTTTTTGTTTGCTGCCTTCCAAATCTCTGACTCTCTCTGAATCGATTCAGAGGCTTCTGATTCGATTTGAACCTTTTAATGGGTTTCCTGATTTGATTCGGATTCGGAGATTCGGCTGCCAAATCATGCTGAATCTCCTTCAAATCAAATCGGCTACTGCAGCTTTGCACAGCCCTAGTGATTGGTTCTAATATGCTTTCACACAGTCATGCCACCTGCTATGCATGTGTGGTATGGCAAGAGGGGCAATTGCGTGGATCATATAATCATAGAAAATGAGGGTTGGAAGGGACCTCAAGAGGTCCAACCTCTCGCTCCTCCAGCTATATCATCCCCGTCAAGGCTTTGTTTAGTCAGGTCTTAAAAAACTACAAGAATGAAGACTCCACAATCTCTCTGGGTAGCTGGTTCCAGTGTTTTTTTAAGTGCATTTGCTTTATTAAAATAATTTTACATTAATGAATATTTGACTGATCTTGGCAAACCAGATAAAAAGGTGGAAAAAGGCAGGAATTTTCACTGACTTATAAGGGATTCTGCCATTCAAATTCCTTTAAATAACCAACCAAAGGAATGAAACTGTTTTATGCTAATTTTGACTTCTAGGCATTGTGTGAAGACTACCCATAAAATACACAGAAATGTGTTATTACCTATAGTGTCTGAGGGAATGGTAATTAAAGAATAAGAAACAAGAAAATAAGAGATCTAATTTTTACTCTAGAAGTAAGAGTTGCCAACACATACTATTTGAAGACTTCTTAAAACCACAACAAGAAATTATCCAAACTACTAGAAAGAAATGGATTATTTCATGAGTTATTAACCTGCTTTTTTATATTCACAATCACCTTAAAATACTGTTACCTTTATTACAAACAAACTCTTGATGAGATCCTAAGATGTCTGCTTTGAGAACTGAGTCCTTTCTAAAGGTGCTTGCTTTTGGTAGCTGCTTGTACTTAGATGATGCTGGGGTTAGTTCAGATTCTAGGCTTTTTTTTTTTTTTAAATTAACACAAGTTATATATTTAAGCATGCAATTTCTACTTATATAATTTAGCTCAGAGTCAGTCCCATAGCTAAGGGGATGCCAGATTAGAGTGGGGGTTGGAAAAACGTCAGCCACTGCAAAGCTCAAGCACTACTACTGCCCTGCAGAGAATTATGTTGTATATCAGGAGCAGGCAATTATTTTGGGCAGAGGGCTGCTTACCCAGTTTTGGCAAGCTGTCAAGGGCCGCATGGGTAGCCCCGCCCCTTGACAAGTGCCCCACCCCCTGGTCACCATCTTGGGACTAATGTCTCAGGGCCAGCATTGGTGGGGCCCAGAGTAGGGTGCAGGCTGGCAGAGGACTGTGGAGCTGGGTTGCGCTGCACCAGCAGGGAGAGGGGGGAGCTGGCCCAGCTCCATAGAGCCCCTGCCAGCTGGGACCCTGTACTCACGCTGCCCTGCCCTGGCCCCGGGACCCTGGTGTGGGCCCCATGCACCCACTCACTCCCAGTGCCGCCCCAGCCCCGTGGTACAGGCAGAGGGCAGTGCACAGCCCGGACCCCCTGCTCCATGGCAGGGAACGAGCTGGTGCTGAGCGCAGGGGAAAAGCAGCTCTCCCCTGCCCCGTGGCTGGCGCTCCCTGCTACAGCC
>NW_005841851.1:3451034-3456076 GCF_000455745.1 Alligator sinensis | reverse complement strand
AGCGGCTGCAGCAGGGAGCACCAGCCACAGGTACTCCCCCCATGCTCCGCACCAGCTCCTTCCCTGCTCTTTTCTCCCCCTACTTACCTGAGGTTCCGATGCCGGAAGAGCCACATGGCTTTGTCTGGGGGGGGCGGGGCTGGGCGGGCCCTGTTGTTGTGGGTGCCAGATGTGGCCCGCCGGGCCATATTTTGCCTATCCCTGCTGTATATACTACTTAGCAGCTTTCTGCCTTAACCACTGCAGTATTTTACTACAGATTGCCTAACTACTGATCTCCAACTTCTGCAGGTGGAATGCACGTCAGGAGATAAAACCCCAGTATAGAAAAGCATTTACCATATTTCATAGTGTATAAGTCAACATGGTGTAGAAGTTAGCCCCATTTTTCTGATGCAAAAAGTTAGGAATTTCGTAGATCCGGTGTATAAGTCAACCTAACGTTTTGGATCAGAAATATGGGTTTGACTTATACTGGCTCACTGTGAGCCAGGCACCCATGCCACAGCACTGCTCACAGGGGATGGGAACGGGCTCGGTGCTCGGCTGGCACAGCCCCACCCCTGTGCACAGCGCTGCCTGGGCCATGCCAGCTGAGCACCAAGCCTGATGACACTCGCAGGGGATGGTGATACGATGCATAAGTTGAGGTTGAATTTTAAGAGTTAAAAATTGGGCTTCAAAACTTGACTTATACACTGTGAAATATGGTATGCATATTCTTTTCTTTTCATGTGTACTAAAGTTTATCTCTTGTAAGCAATGTAAAGTTCCATTGGCTTGTGTAACTTCATCTCATGCTTGAATATGTTGCAGAATTACAGTTCATATTATTTTATATTTCTAGGACTTTTCAATTATGTTATCCAATTTTGTTCTGTCTTGTCAGAGTGTAACAGGTCCAGACCTATTACTATTTATGCTCAGATTCAGCAAAATATGCAAGAACCTTACCCAACTTTAAGCACATGAATAATCTCATTCTTTGGCTTCAGTTCAGGACTTCATGTAATAGTGCTTTCCTGAATAAAAATGCATCCCTAATCAGGTTATATGTTTAAAAGTAAGCATATGCATAAATGTACACTGAATTGGAGTTAGGAGGATAACATATATTTGCAAATCATAGGTTAGATCTTCATATTGCAGAAGTCAACTTAACTATATTGACTTGTGTTATGAGGGTAGTAAATGCTAACAAACTAAAGTAATAACATTATTGTAGCAGGTTTGGGGCCCAGGGGTGGCCATGATGATACCCTGTGGTGGCTACGTGGCTCCTGCCCCTCTCTGGCTCTGTGGGTGCCCTCCCTTTCCTCTTGTCTGCCACATCTTGGTGTAATTAGTTAACTGTTAAAAGGGAGGCTGCCCTTGGGTCCTCAGTACAAGCCCTCATATGTCTTTTGTCCACCTGTTCCCTCTTGGTCTCCGCTGGTCCCAATTCTGCCCCTCTAGGACTAAGTGGGCCCTCCTGGCTTGTCCATGCTGCCTAGGACACCTATTGCCTTAAGGGCTGTTTGTGACCTCCTTCTGCCCCTACAGCCATACCCATGCCTTGCAGATATTACCAGTTACCAGTTATCTACCTGGGCAGCTAGTTACCAGTTATCTGCCTGGGCCCCTCTCAGCCTAGGCTCACTGCTCTGGCCCTGGCTTCCAGGCTCCAGCCCCTGTCTCACCTTCCCTCAGGCTTTGGACCCATGGCCCTGGTCTTGCCTTTCTTGGGCTGTGGGGCCCTGGCCCCGGTCTTGCCTCTCTTTGGCTTTGGGCCCCTGGCTCTGGTCTCGCCTTTCTTGGGCTGTGGGCCCCTTGCCTCATCTCACCCCTCTTAGGCTGTGGGCCCCTGGCCCTGATTTCACCTCTCCGAGCTGTGGGCCCTTGGCCACAGTTTCACCTCTCTAGGTTCTGGGCACTTGACCCTGGTTTCATTTCTCTCTTGATTTTGGGCCATTGGCCCCACAGCCTTTGCCCTTCTCTGTTTTCTGCCTATCTGGTCTTAGGCCCTGGGCCCTAGCACATGTCTCTCCAAAACTGCACATGTCTCTCAGGCATCATTGTGTGCATGATGTACCCCTCAGGCACCCCACTGTGAGCTAAACCTCAGTGTACCTTCAGACACCCATCTGTGGCCTCCTAATCACCCTGTATAGCTACATCTGGTTCAGTGGTATAAAAACACCAAAAATATAATCCCACTGGCTATAACTAAAATGCCCCCATACTGGGTCCTACTGCCTTCAAGCTGCAAGCCTCTTACTTGTAGTCCTCAGGGCAGCTCAAGTGCCAGACTGTCCCTCTCCCATAGTCATTCATAGATTCATAGATGCTAGGGTCGGAAGGGACCTCAATGGTTCATTAAGTCCGACCCCCTGCCTGTGGCAGGAAAAAGTGCTGGGGTCATGTGACCCCAGCTAGGTGCTTTTCCAGTCTCTTCTTGAGGGCCCCCAAGGTAGGAGAGAACACCACCTGCCTTGGAAGCCCATTCCAGATTCTGGAATGGGCTTCACCTTAACCGTGAAGAAGTTATTTCTGATGACCATCCTAAATCTACTCTCTCTCAGCTTGTGGCCATTGTTCCTGGTTATTCCAAGGGGTGACCTGGTAAACGGAGCATCTCCTATTCCCTGTTGGCCCCTCCCCTGTGAATTTGTATACTGCCACAAGATCCCCCCTCAGCCTTTTTTTGCAGAGGCTGAAAAGGTCCACATCCCTCAGCCTTTCCTCATAGGGCCTTCCCTGCAGGCCTCTAACCATATGAGTGGCCCTCCTCTGAACCCTGTCAAGGTTGTCCACATCCCTCTTGAATTGTGGTGCCCAGAATTGCACGCAGTACTCCAGCTGTGTCTTGACTAGTGCCACATAGAGGGGAAGCATCACCTCCCTGGACCTGTTCATGATGCACCTACTAATGCATGACAAAGTGCGGTTAGCTCTGCTAAGTACTTCGTCACATTGACAGCTCTTATTCATCTTGGAGTCGACAACAACTCCAAGATCTCTTTCCATCGCTGTGCTGCTGAGAAGGTCATCCCCCAGCCTATAGGTGTGCTGGTGATGCCCTTTCCCTAGGTGCAGCACCTTTTACTTGTCCTTGTTGAACTACATCCTACTGTTCTCTGCCCTCTTCTCTAACCTGTCCAGGTTCACCTGGATTCGGTTTCTTCCCATCAGTGTGTTTGCTTCTCCCCTTAGTTTTCTGTCATCTGCAAATTTGGACAGAGTGCTTTCCACGCCCTCATCCAGGTCGCTGATGAAGATATTGAACAGCACTGGCCCAAGGACCAAGCTTTGGGGGACCTCATTGCCCACATCTTTCCAGGTCAATACTGACCCATCCATCGCCACTCTCTGGGTATGACCCTTAAGCCAATTTGCCACCCACATAACTGTGTAATCGTCTGTGGCATGGTTTAATTTGTTTATGAGAATAGGATGGGATACCATGTTGAAGGCCTTCTTAAAGTCCAAGTAGATGACATCTACCTTGACTCCTGCGTCTAAGCATTTAGTGACCTGGTCATAGAAAGAAACAAGGTTAGTCAGGCAGGATCTACCAGGATCTATTGGCCCTTTTCCAGTCCTCTGGGATCTCACCTGAGCACCATGAGGGCTCAAACAGCCATGCCAGTGGCTCTGCTACGTCATTGCCTAATTCTTTCAGCACCCTTCAATGGCACTCATCTAGTCCCACTGACTTAAACACATACAGGCCCTCCAAGTGTCTCTTTACTAGGTCAGTGATGAAAGTAGGTAGACTGGTGTTCCTCCTGCTTCTATCTGTAATGCATTTGGGATGTTTGTCTAGATCCATGCTCAAGAATACAGCGGCAGAAAACTCATTGAAGAACTCTTCTTTGTCCCTCCTATCTGTCACTAACTGCCCTAGTCTATCCTGTAGGGGTCCTGTGCTCCCCTGCACCTTCTTTTTGCTCCTTGGCCTTCTTTTTGCTCATTGCGAATTGAACCAAATCTCCTCCAAATCGAATCAGCACCCAAAGCTTTGCACTGCCCTATTGTTTACTTTTCCCACCCTTCGCTGGATAGTGAATTCAATCAATTGATGGTCACTATTCCCTAGGTTACCTTGTACTTGCAGATCCCCCATCAGGTTGCCTCCTGTAGCCACCACCAAGTCCAGCAAGGCATTCCCCCAGTGGGATCGTATACCTCCTGCGTTAGGTGGAGGTCCTGTATGCAGGTTAAGAACCTACATGAGCAGTTAGTCCTGGCTGACTGATCCTCCCAGCAGATGTCAGGGTAGTTTAGGTCACCCATGACAACCGTATCTCTTGACTGTACGGCCTCTGAGAGTTGCCCAGAGAATTCCAGGTCTAGCTCGGCCTTTTGGTGTGGCGGTCTATACTACACCCCCACTACCAATTCCCTTTCCCCCCAACCCCCTTGTATCCTAACCCACAGTACCTCAGTTTGGCCCCCATCCCATCTTGGATCCCATCTTGATTATAGAAGATGTATATTGCTCCTTAGAATAGAGATCAATACCCTTCCCTTTTTCCCCCACTCTAGCCCATCTGTATAACCTGTAACCTTCAATGCCTACTGCCCAATTGTGAGTAGGGTCCCTCCAGGTTTCAGTTAGCCCAACCACGTCAAAGTTGTTGCTTGCAAGCAGGAGTGCAAGTTCCTCCTGCTTGTTCCCCATGCTCCTAGCATTAGTGTAGAGGCATCTAAGCACACCAATGGGTGCACTTGGTACCCCCCTGTCCTGATGTCTATCTGGCCCATTAGTGCTTGCCTGGGCTGATCCAGCACATGGCTCGTGGCTCTCTGATCACCATCCTGCCCAGGAGCTCCTCTCCCTGCCACCTGCATAGCCACACTGCCCGCTCTGGTTTTATATGCCTCTCAAGCCCTGTTCCCTCCCAGTTAGGTGGCTTGCTAGCCCTGGCACAGTTGCCTCTCTTTTATTCTAATGTGCAGCTTACTGTTGCTACTCTGACTGCCATAGCAGTGTCATAGCCAATCTTGCTGCCCATGGGGACCCCTGCAGCCAATCCTGCAATAGCCAATTGCTGCAGCCA
>NW_005841851.1:3446585-3451024 GCF_000455745.1 Alligator sinensis | reverse complement strand
TTGCCCCAGCCACTTCCACGAGTGGCTGCGGCTGCTTCTGGGAGCGGTTGCAGCAATCCACTGGTGCTTACAGGGGGGACACCGGCGCTCCCGCCTACCCCCCCGCCCATCACCTAAGCAGTGAGCGAGGCCAGTCAGGGGGTTCACATGCACCCCCTATGCATTGCCACTGATCTTAAAAATCTCTAAGGATAGAGATTCAACAACACAACTGGGCAATCTGTTCCAGTGTTCTACTACCCTCTTCATGAGAAAGATTTCCCTAATATCTCACCTAAATTTCCCTTGCTGCAACTTGAGGCCATTGCTCCTTATTCTGTCATCTGCTACCTCTGAGAACAGCCTAGCTCCAACCTCTTTGGAATACTCTTCAGGTAGTTGAAGGCTGCTATTTAATCTTCCTTCAGGCTTCTCTTTTCTAGACTAAATAAGGTCAGTCCCCTTTGCCTCTTTTCAGAAGTCATTAGTCCCTAGTCCTCTTAACCACTTTTTGCTGTCCGCTGGACTCTTTCCAATTTTACCACATCCTTTCTGTAGTGGAGGGTCCAAAACTGGACACAGTACTCCAGATGTGGCCTCACCAGTGCCAAATAGAGGGGAATAATCACTTCCCTTGATCTGCTGGCAGCACTCCTACGAATGCAACCCAGTATGCTATTAGCCTTCTTGGCAACAAGGGCATACTGTTGGCTTATATTCATTTTATTGTCCACAGTAATCTCAAGGTCCTTTCCCAGTCAGTTCCCAGCCTATATTAGTGCATGGGATTTTTCTGTACTAAGTGCAGGACTTTGCAGTTGTTGTTATTGAACCTCATGAGATTTCTTTTGGTCCAATCCTCCAATTTGTTGAAGTCTTTCTGAATTCTAGCCATACCCTCCAACATATCTACTACTCCCTACAGCTTGGTGTTATCTGCAAATTTGCTGAGGCTGTACTCCATCCCATTTTCCTGGTCATTGATGAAAATATTGAACAAATCCGGCCCCAGGATCGACCCCTGGGGCAGTCCACGTGATACTGTGTCCTAGCTAGACATAGAACCATTGATTACTACCCTTTGGCCATGTCTTCACAAGATGCTGACTGCGCAGTAGCCCAAGATTACTGTGCAGTAGTGTCATGGGGCAGCAACTGTGATGTTATGCATCCAGATTTTCTAAATAGTCCCTAACCTGTTCTTTTCCACTGTTGGCTGCTCACCTCCTCCCCAAGCTCTGCTGCCTAGTGCAGTAGTCTGGGAGCTAACCTTGCCTGTGAAGACTGAGATAATAAAGGCATTGAATACTTTAGCCTTTTGCATATCATCTGTCACAAGGTTTCCTTCCCCTGTTCAGTAAGGGACCCATACTTTCCCTGATCTTCCTCTTGTTGCTGACATGCTTGTAGAAATGCTTCTTATTACCCTTCATGTCCCTTGCTAGCTGTAACTCCAGTTGCACTTTGGCCTTCCTGATTTCATCCGTGCATGCTTGAGCAATGCTTTCATACTCCTTCCTAGTTGTTTTTCAAAGTTTCCACTTCTTGTAAGCTTCTTTTTTGTGTTTTAGCTCACTGAAGTGTTTCCTGCTAAGCCAAGCTGGTCTTCTGCCATACTTGCTACACTTCCTGCATATCAGGATGATTTATTCCTGCGCCCTTAGTAAGGCTTCTTTAAAATACAGCCAGCTCTCCTGGACTCCTTCCTCCCTCAGACTAGCTTCCTAGAGGATCTTGCCCATCAGTTCCCTGAGTTAGTCAAAGTCTGCTTTTCTGAAGTCCAGGGTCCTTACTCTGCTGCTCTCCTTCCTGCCTTTCTTCGAGATGCTGAACTCAGTCATCCTGAGGTCACTGCTTCCCAAATTGTCATCCACTTCTACATTCCCCACCAATTCTTCCCTATTTGTGAGCATCAGGTCAAGAAGAGCACAGTCCCTAGTTGGCCTGTTCAACACTTGTACCAGGAAGTTGTTCCCAACACACTCCAAAAACTTCCTGGATTGCCTGTGCACTGTTGTACTTTCCTCCCAACAGATATCCAGGTGATTTAAGTCCCCCAAGAGAGTCAGGGCCTGTGATTGGAAAACTTCTGCTAGCTGTTTGAAGAAAGCTTCTTTCACCTCATCCATTTGGTCTGGTTGTCTGTTGTCCTGTTGCTGGGTAGCTAGCAGTAGGTACTCACAGAAAATGAGTTCCTGGCTCTCTTTTTCCCTGCAGCCAGCCCATGATGAGCAGTCTTCCCCCCACCTGGGGGCCTTCCTGCTGCTACTTCTGCCTTCAAGTAACAGGAGCCCTCTGACTCCCTGTTACAATCATACACCCACTTTGAATGGATGTAAGTGATTGTAATAAAGAGTAGTAATCAGGCATAGGTTCTTTGTAGAGGTGCACCGATATATTGGTCCATATCATATCAATACTGATAAAAGGAAAATTGACATCGGCAATCACCTTTTTTTGGCCAGTGTGGCCGATAATGTCACAAATACATGCTACGTGCATGCGCACAGCCACAGCATGCTTGTGGCCAGGAATGCAACCTGTCAGCTTGGAGAGCAGTGTCAAAATGGTAAGTCTGTCGGGGGAAGGGGTGTGGGGGAGGAAAAGAGCATGGAGGGGCCAGTTTGAGGTCCCCAAGGTGAAGGAGGGAGTGAGGCTGAAGTAAGGGCAGGAGCAGGGGCAGGGGCAGGTGCTGCCTAGCATGTCAGGGCGAGGCACAGGACAGAGCCATGGGAGGGTTATCTGGGAGGCATAGGGGAGCAGGGAGGGGGGCACTGCATTCACCCCCCAGGGGAGGCACAGGGGGCACATGCTACCCCGGATTTGTGCGTGGGGCAAGGACAGGCTGCCTGCTGTGGGCTTGCGGCCGAGGGCTGAGCTGGCCTCTTCCCAGTGGGGATGGGGGGTGGGCCAGGGCTGCGCTCAGGGCGGGTGGGGGTGGGTTGGGCAACGGCAGCACTGAGAGAGGGATTACTGGGGGGCTACGGAGAATTCTGGGGTGGCTGTAGCCTATCCCATAGCCCTTCCTCCCAGCACTGCCCTTGCATGCCCCATGCACAGACCTGGCCCAGCCCCCACTGGGAAGAGGCTGGTGCAGCCCCTGGCCCTGAGCCCACAGCAGGCAGCCTGCCTTAACCCCTTCCTCACCATGGCGGGCTCAATCTGTCCCCCCAATGCCCCTTCCCTCCCCAGTGCTGCTTCCCCTCACACTTACTAGCTGGGCACTGCTCTCCAAGCTGCTGGACTGCATATCGGCAATCAGACCGGTATCGGCCGATATGGCTGGTTAATAATTGGCCATTGGCATCAGCCGAAAAGATCTTCATTGGTGCTCTCCTAGTTGTTTGACTTCACTGTGGAGTTTATTTCTTTGGATAATACAATACTGGAATCATTACTTAGTTTTAAATCCAGCCTTGAAAAGTGAACAAAGTAAAACTCAGTTTATCAACATTTAAGCCCTACAGTTTATATGAGGGATGAGTTTTGCTATCAGGTAACTGTAGAGTGATAAAAGCATTCTGGATACCACCATACCTATAAGCACATAGGTGTGTAGGATTGGAGCTTAGTTTAAAGCACATCTTTACTTCAGATTTTCTCTAGCCAGTACCCTACTCAAGCCCAGTAGAGTATATATGGCTTACTTTAAAACTCATTTGTTAAATCTAGGTTTATTGCATCCTTTTAATAAGCATATTTTTTTCAAAATCTTGAAAAGGGATTCTGAAATGTAGGTTTAGTTGATGGTTTTATTGATTAGTCTATACATGGAGATAGTTAAAATGGAGATATCTGGATGCTTAGTAAAAACCCTGCTAGGAAATATGCTATAATAAGGTTATAAACTAATTTAAATGCTAGAAAATACCATTGTATTGTAGGGTACAGTCCTGAATTGTCACATGAGCTCTTTGCACTATATTTCTATGATTTTGGTGCCATTATCATGTGTTTTTATATCCTAAAGATCTGAGACAATATTATCACGTTTTAATATTCTACAGATCTGAGATGACACCCAAACGGCATGAGTTAAAAAACGATCAGTGCTCCATGAAGAACTGTAGCGTTTTGCCAGGTAAGGATTGCTTACAGTCTGCATTGCTGTACACATCAAGTGAAATATTTTGGGAGTTGATTACCAAAAAGTAAATAGAGTCATATCTGGAAGGAAGTTTTTGTTGTAAGAACTTACTTTTAAATGCTTCAACATGCATAGTGATTTGGCAGTAGCAAGGTGACAAATCAGGAAACCCTGAATGTGAGTAGATGCTTGCTATCTCCTGACCTGACCTTTCCTCTTGGGACCAGACCTTTAACTCAGCTGTGTTGATTTACATGAGCCAAGATACTGGAGCCATATCTAATTATACCAGACATAGAACTAACCCTCTGTGTCTAAGTGGCATTGAGGAAAGGAGCAGATCATTCTGACCTCCTTACTGGAGGGTAGAGAT